>NW_009598504.1:10505-10852 GCF_000690535.1 Cariama cristata | reverse complement strand
AGGAATGCTGCTGTGCAGTAAGTGATCATGGGATTCCTAGTGATGCTGCGAAAAGACTGCCAGCAGTGGATCTAATAGCACATCCCAGCAGGTTAAAGAGCCTAAAGAGCCAGCTACAAAACAACAGGATAGCATTCAGATGGTGAGCAAGTGATACTGTTTCAGGGCTTGCCATGATGGTTGTGATTTATATCATGTCTGTAC
Organism: Cariama cristata; assembly: GCF_000690535.1. Taxonomy (NCBI): domain Eukaryota; kingdom Metazoa; phylum Chordata; class Aves; order Cariamiformes; family Cariamidae; genus Cariama; species Cariama cristata. The sequence goes on along the minus strand of NW_009598504.1, from coordinate 10,648 downwards.
AACTGCTATCAGCTTTCCAGAGAGAGCTGAAAATAAAACACTCACAGGGAAAAGTACTGCTGAGAGCAGTAAAAGGGAGAGGAGTGGGATCTAGGGAAGGAAGAGAAGTCAAATGCTACAGAATTTTCATTAGGTTTCCCTAC
>NW_009598504.1:0-10493 GCF_000690535.1 Cariama cristata | reverse complement strand
TAAGTATTAAACAGAATAAGAATGCACCTTATTTTTGCAATATTTCTCACTTTACTTTCTGATACTATAGTGTGGTGGGGTGAGCTTGGCTGGCTGCCAGAGGTCCACCCAGCTGCTCACTCCCACTCCCACTCATTAACAGGACAGGGGGAGAAAATAAGATCAAAAAGCTCCTGGGTCAAGATAAAGGCAGTGAGATCAGTTACCAGTCTGTTGCAGAGCCAGCAGGAACTGGCTGTGTCTGGCACAGGGCGGCCCCGACCTCCTCCCACAGAGGCCACCGCTGCAGCCCCCTTGCTGCCAAAACCTTCCCACCAACACCAAATACACAGAGTCATAAAACTATTCCATTTTAAAGAACAGTTTTTGGCTTCATATGCATAAACCTCATTTACTTGCTCACAACTTCCATTATCATGTGTAATTAAAAATCTCACCCAACCTCCCCACCCGTGTATCACATCTTCAAGTAATTCTGCCAGCTACATTTCTGGAGAGCTGGACTGGTATGTATGTTTTTTTTAAAGTATTTATGCTGCATGGTAGACTGGTTTAATAAGAACTGTTTACATGCTAGTGCTGAAAACAAGGAAATTGTCAGAAGTGTGGTTAGATAAAAGCTAATTTCTCTGCATCTAACCAGCTTCTAATGCTGCATAATGGCTTCTGTCTGGACCTCCAGGACTTTATCTTGATTTCTATAACAACTTAAATCAGAGCTGCATGACACTGTTCCTTGGTCACTTTAAGTGTGTTGTACAAGCTGACACAGGATAGACCAAATCTTGGTTCATATACATCTGCAAAGATCACAGAGGAGATCAGGAAAATGACTTTATAGACTTCATCTTCTCTACTATAGGAGATGAGCTTTCAGGGTCTTTGTTGTTTAGGCAAGTGATTTTCATGCCATCAGTGTTATAGCCCCCATTTTCTGCTCCTGCCCATTTGGATCAGTACACTCCTGCAAACGAAGGAAAAGGTGGATTTACATCAGTTACAGAAACCTTGGACAAGTTCTTCAGAGATCGGCAACCCAAAGCCTATGAAGCTGTAGACCCCAAGTCTATCCCAAAGCGTATCTTGGATATCCAACAGAAGTTTTTGCTGTATTGACATAGTGCATTGTTCAGAGTATTGAATCTGTGTTAATAGCAAACTTTTTCATACCAGAGTTGTCAGCACTGCCACTTCATTTGCATTTAATGTACTGTGTGACCAATGCTATTTTAATTTCATAACTTGCTGACTTCAAAACCTCATTATTCTCTGGCCTTCTTTTCACTGTTTTCTCCCATCATAATTACAGTTTGGCTAGTAGTATAAATTATCACTTGCTTAAAGCTGCAAATCACAAGTTATGTACTCCCCAAGCCTGCTTTGCCTCGAACGCTTCTAACTTAAAAGAAGTTTCTCATTTCTTGTATCACGGTCAGTGGTGACACAGGAAAAGAAGAAAGCTACTTCTGCCTGTAAGTTTCTCTAGACTTCAATGTGTGGTAAATAGCTATTATAGATATTATATATATTATATAGATATTATAAACTGTATCATATATATTATATAGATATTACAAACTGCATCATAATATATTGATCTTAATTCTTAGTGGGTTTTATGCACTGAAAGCTGTTTTGCTTTAGGTTTTGGTTTGTTATGTTTTGGTTTGGGGTTTTTTAATGATTTTGCAGGTAGCGTTTCTTCATTATTTTTAAACCAAATGCAACATTGTGGCAGGGGATGGAAAAATTCACTGCAGCATCCACATCAATCACAGTATCTCACTCCTCAACCCTGTGGTGAATCTAGTAGCTGTGAACGTGGGCCAGGAATGAGAGCAAGAACAGCTCTCCAGTTGGCTGACTGCAGGCCCGTGCTGCAGAAAATCTGCACAAAATGGGAATTCAAAGTGACATTCACATAAATTAAGTAGTTGTGTATGTCTTGTCATTTCTAGTTCAAGTGACATTGAATATTTTGCTTTTTAGTTACTACTAGTAAGTCAAACTTAACTACTCAGTGAACTAAATTGTGGACTAGAAGTGCCTGCTCGGACACTGACTTACTATAGCTACTGAAAAAAAACACAGGCAAAACATAAGGAAAGTTCATTGAGGGAATATTCCCTTTAAGAAGTATATGTATATCCCATATACCTTTAAAAATGTTATTTCTTCCAGTAAAATATCTGAAAGGCAGAGTATCCACATGAGAAAACAGTGAAGTTGTCCTCTGCATAAGGGCACAGTGAAGGCATGGTGGACTAGAGAAAGAGTTTATAGACTTGGTCATACTGACTAACCATTGAGGTGGGTGGCCATTTGACATAGTAGCTATAGACCTCCACCAGCAAAAATGCCCAAAACTTTAGCAGTCTTCCAAGCATGTGTTCAGAAGTAGAAACCACCTCGTGACTGCAAGCTGCACATAGCACACAGCTATGAAAATACCATTAGCATTAACAAAACACAGCTGCCGGCTCATGTAGATCCAGATTTTCAGAGTCATCTACTTTTCTGGAGGATTTTAATTAAGAGAACCAAAGCTCTTCTGGTTGTCACCAGAGTGATGGTTTTCTTCCAGTTGTACATGTGTGTCAGAAAAGTAATCACCTAGAAAACCCAGTACTGACTTTAAAAGCCTGTGAAGTGTCTCCTTTTTTCTCCTCAAATAAACAACTGTTGGAATCAAAGCTGTTTTCACACTGCTTCTTTCCCACCCGCACATTGCACTCATTCTTAATATGGTCCAGCGAGACTCCCACAGGTTGACTCCATATCGCCTGTCTTTGTACTGTCACTTCTACTAACAAGAGGTGTTTAAAGTCAAATACCCTTTTTCCTAACAAAAGGGGAGTTTTAGAAGCAGTACTTAGCATTTTCTGTCAATATTGGTGCTACTCTGGGTATGGACTCCATGCAGTTCCCATAGAAGTCTGCCGGCCGAAGAAGGGTGACCCATTTCTAAAGGAAGGGTGCACTGCTAAGCACTACTCAGGCTGCAGCCTTCAAAAGGGGACACTACTGAGTTGCCAAGACTTACAACTTTCCAGCTTCTAGCTTATAACTTTCCTGGACAGCTAGGTTTCTGCAACTGCTCCTCAAGCCTTTTACGCAGTTACAGTATGTATTTAATGAATTTCAATGTTGCTTCCACTACAGCTCAAACTTAATCTGTCTTGGAATTGGAGCAAGTGCGTGATTAATCCTTTCAATGATTTCACTGCACTATGATGAAAACTGCTCATTACTGTAATATTTGCAAATGAGAAAACACTTAGCACAATCAAATGCTTTCGCTTAAGCCTTGCACAGGTAACAGTTAATGTGTGATCATGATGTGCCTTTGCTTCACTTGCAAAAGATAAATAAGGCAAAAAAATCCTTTAACAAATATTGGACTGTTCTGACTTCATTAATATATCCTCAAGTGCATTTTTAAAGGGTTTAACCAACAGAAGTAGCTGTAACTTTTCTCCAGTGCTTTCGTACCAAACACTGTGTCCCATCTTAACAGTAAGTAATTACATACCACAGCATCCAAACTAAACAAACAAAGTTTCAAGTACCAGATCTCGGAATAGTTAACCCATTTTCCCTTAGCTTGCGTCCACACACTTCTTGTGCCTTTAAAAACATACTGTCCAAGTGACTGAGAATAAAAGACATCATCTACACAAGACAGAAGAACTCAGAAAAACCCTTCAGAATCTGTGAATTTCATTTTGTTAGTGCTTTTAATGATTCACCTTATTGCAACAGCAGGCAATAAATAAGACGGTAAAACAAAAATGTCCCTTTTAGACTTCATTTTCCCCACGCTCTCGTATTAGTTGACGGTGATCGATAGACAACCTTTCCCCAGCAGGGCTGGGGACTACTGATATCCCTGATGCCCGTTAGGACATTTCTTGTGTCACTGGCTGACAGCGGCACTGTCTTGGGCAGAAGAAGAACAAGACCATAGTGCTCTCAGCTGCCCTGCAAAAGCCTGATTGTCCTCCATGTGCCCCACTGATTCTGCCCCAGATGACTATCTGTATGTTTCCATCCTGGCCATCTCGGTGCAACAGGAAGGTTAGTTTTCCAGTTCTAGCAGCTCTCAAAGCCTCTTGGGAGCATTAGCTAAAATTTTCCAAGGCATCCCAGATTTAGGCTTCACTAAATTTCTCCTTTCCAGTCTGAAGCTGGGAGTTGCTTTCTGACCTCCAAAGATATTCAGGTATGTACATGTCTGCACCCCACCAGAAGGTGAAACTGAGGCATCAGTGTGACCGTGTTACTTTTCCATAATTTCAGTCATCCCGTTTCAGTGTAAACACTATTTAAGAACGTTTTAATGGCCACTGCGTACTGATATGTGACTTGTGATAGAGGTAGTCTTTTATGCCATCTTTCTTTCACACCTCAATGGACTGTTAATTATTCCTTGGAGTTCAGAGGACAGAGTTCACAAAATCACCTGGCAAAGTGTTTCTGAAACAAGGCACATGTCATGGGGTTACGGACCGTCTCTGCTAATGAACGGCTGAGTGGCTTCTGTGTTTCCCTTGAAGACATCAAATCACATATTCTTGGCTGAAATGGGAATAAGAAGATATCTTCTACTGGGGGAAGAGTACAACATGTTTTAGTTTTCTCATTTTAATATATATTTATACAGCTTCACAGGCACAGGAGGGACAGCATGAAAAATCAAAGCAAGTGAGGCTGCTTTTTAACATAAAGTACAAATTCCCTTCATTGAGCGCACCTTAAATATATGGCTTTTAGGGCTTTTGAAGGAAACAAGTTTAATCACAAGTAAGACTTTTCCAAGGTCTCATTAAACAAATTAAGATTTCTTTAAGTCCAGTGCTGAGATGAGTGGGCAAGCATTAGACATCATTAACTGAATAGTCATGTTTTGTTCAATTTTATTATGACTCAACCCACCTTTTCCATAATGGAAGGGTGTAAGGTAGTTGCAGTAGTAGATAAATGTTTAATGGTGTCATACTCCACAATTTAGAGCTTGGCCTATTCTGTGTTTTAATGCTGGAGTTGCAACACATTGGTGAAAATGGCAACATAAAATCTCTTAACAAGCTAATTTTCACAGTATGTTAAAATGTTTACACAAGTGAAAAGCATATTGATTCTCCTGCCCGCCTCTTCCACTGTAACTGCTGCTGTTTAAGGGTCTGATTAATTGCAAAGCTTTTGCTTTGATTTCCTTAATGGTCTCTAGAAAAGGCGGAGCAGTAACACAATTTATCAGCTGTATCTGTGAGAGAAAAGGAACCACGGACAGTCTGTCATGTTGGAAGGTGTTAAGTGATGGGGAAAATAGGTGCTTAAATTTGGATGATAAACTTTTTATACTTAGACCTATCATTTGTTATTTTATTTGTAAGTCATCTGCCACCCTGGAGTTCATATTCTGATTTGCCTCTAGGTTGTGATTTTTCAGCCTGTTCTGTTTGAAGGGCTTCCTTTCTAGGGTCATTTGATGGGAAAAACGTTACGTACTCACTGATAAAACTGGAAACATTGATAGTAAAAGAAGAGGTCACTTTTCATCTGCTGGCTAATAACAGCCAACTTTTAGGAATATCTGTATGTCTATCGGTTTGGGTTTTTCCCTGTTACATAGACTATCACCAGTCACTGGACCACAGGTGGGAAAATACTGCTCTAGTGACACCAAGTCACGTTTTTTTTATAGAAATAGGAATTATGACAAACTAACAGAGGAAACAATGGGTGAAAAAGGGAGATAAATTGTTTTAGTGGTGCATTTCTGTTCCCTTTCTGGTTGCAGTCAAGTATCGGGTTGGAGCAGGGTGCTGGTTCATCACCAAAGCCCAGTCTGGGCTGGAAGAAATTGCTAAAACTAGGAGTTGTGAAATGCTCCAAAAGGTAATTGGTGGTACCGTGTTCCAGATTAAATGCATGTTGTTACAATGAATCTCTGTCTTCAAACTTATTTTGCATGACTTTCGTCTGGGATACAGGGATGCACTGCACTGGGCTTTGTTCTGAAGTTCTGCTTTCCTACTGTAAGGACTAGGAGCATTATTTATGTATTTTTAATAAAAGATAATCTTTCTGAGAAAATATCAAAACACGGTATATTGCCTACTGGTATTTTGCAGGCACCTGAAACTTACTCATTCCATTTTAATGTAAGAAACACCTGTAAAATGTTGCCACTTTCATATACAAATGAAAGAGTTAAGAGGCTGAATCCAGCACTTTTTCCTTGGAAAAAGATAGTGGTTTTTTTATCTGATATTGAACCTTTTGTCTGTAACTTTTTCCCTGAAGGAATCAGTAATGGCTCTGTGTTGCTCTTCACACAGCTAGGATTTTGCATGCACATGCCATTTGTGACTACATTATGGGGATGTGATAGGACAACAATTAAATTTTAATCTGATTCCAGCCTTCAATAACACAATAGCTGCTTCCTTTTTTTTCCTAATTACAAGATTCTGTAAAAGGCTTTACTAGAAAAGAAAAGCTCTTAAACACTGCATAAAATCCAGGGCTCTACTTCTCTAGCTCCACAAACTCAGCTCCCTGTCTTTGAGAAAACTCATGCACCGATAACTCAGCTTTGCTTTTTTTATGTGTCTCTGGTCACGCACAAGCAGTCTGACCTGGTCAGGATGATCAATCATACAGTATAATGAAAAATTCTAATACAGTAGTGGCCACAGCCTATGAACGGCCCCGAAGCTAAGAGTAGTTTACAAGGCTTCTGCATCACTTAATTCAGCAGAAGTTACTAACAGTCAGAGTCTGGGAGAAGGTGAGGAAATGGGAAACGGAATAATGAAATTATCTAAATACTCTATTGACTGGAGATTGTTTCTTCACCTTCACTCATAAGATCACTCAGTAGATTGGATAAAAGTGAAAAATTCATCTTTGGGAGTTTAGATTCATGATGAAATTCATCCATGATATACCTACTCGTGCATAGCTTATTTGTCAATGATTTGGCTAACGTGGACGCACTCTGTACACCTAGCCACACTAAAAAGAACAATTTATCTGTTTAGTTTCTGGTTTTACTGCAGTTGCTCTAGCCAAATGTATTTTCCATTCTCATGATACTTCCTGTAGCAGGATTACTTCTGAAATAGTAGAAATACTTATGTTTAAAATTGTTAAGCAACATGTCTCCCAACAGGCAGTATCTGGCTGCTTTGCTGAAACCCAATAGTGAAAAAGCAATATGCCTGGGGGCATGAGTCCCAAGCAGGGCGCAGTTTTATAAGCCTGTGCAGCCCTTGGACTCGGACAGTGCTCCATCGGGCAGGTTGTTTTCTTGTGTTAAAACAACACCCCAGCCAAGATCATTCACTCTTCAGCAGCTTTGCTGTCTTTCAGATGGATTCAGTAGCTGTCTGAACATAATAGCGAGATCTTTTTGGACAGCTGGGAGCATGGAGTTCATGTTTGTTCAGGATGTACTGACAAAATGTTGTTGCTACATAAGAAGCTCACTTGTACAAGGACTTGAAAACAGCCCTGTACTTAACCTGGGTACAGGGTTTGGTTGTCTGTCTAGAAAAACACACCGAAGGATTATCAGTCAAGGTTTTCTACAAAACTCAAGTGGGTAAAGCTTTGGTCAAAGGCTTTCCTACTGACTGAGACTAGTATCTGATATGAGGGGGAAATGTGTGAGATTGGGAAGTAGAGAGTGAACCAGATTCTTGCAATCAGTGTCTTCAGAATTTCAGCACCAGAGGATGTATTCAAGCCAGTGCTCTTAATATTCACCGATGGATATTCTCCATTTTGGCCCCTGCATGATTCTGTGGGAATGAGTTACTGCAGTTTGATGAGTTTCTGCAGTTTAATTAGGAACTTTGGGGAGTGTGTACATGGGGGAAATATTTTGATTTGTTTTAAAGCTATGGCCTGATGATTTCAGTTCTTGTTCTGTGAGAAATACTTCATAATCATTTGCTTTTCACCTTCTCCATGTCATTCACAGAGAGATGCATACAGCTGCTACAGCCTCCTCCTCCATATACATTTCTCTCTCTTTGAAATAGAGCAGGGTTTTTTGGTTTGGTTTGGTTTGGGTTTTTTTCTTTTTTCCTGTCATCACATCTGCCTGCCTTAGGGAAACCTTTCACTGTAGTAAATCCACAGAATGACACCTTGCTCAGGGAAGGGGCGTTACCCACCCCTTGTGAAATGGGAACACGACTTCTACTGTACCTGGTTATAGCTAGGAGGATGTAAATTGCACATGGCTTTGAAGATGTGGGTGCCACTGGAGGCACAGAGGAACGTGATTTCTAGCTTTTTCCCTCAATTGCTTTTTCCCTGCTGTTCTAGTTTGATTTTGACCCCTGCTGACTATCAAGCGGATGTTTTCATAGAGCTGACCGCAATGATTCTGCCCCCTCCCTCTGGAGTTGTAATTGCTCATTTAGAGTTCATAATTATGCAAGTGAAGTTATTTTTCTCAGGTACATCACTTCACATTTATCAACATAGAATTTTACTAACCTTTTTATGGCTCACCAATGAAGTCTTGCTTTAATTCTTCACAACCAGCTTTAGTTTTTATTACCCTGTCTAATTTTATAACACCAGCAAACACTTGTCAATTCACTAGCTGCCCATTCTTCAGATCCCTCAGGATGATATTGCAAAGCACTGATCTTACTGCATATCACTGCAGCATCCCTCCCATGACCTTGACCACTGTAAGGCTGGCCATGAGTCCTACCCTTCTTTCTCTACCTTCTAATCAGTTATTAATCAATGTCATATTAGCTTCTTAAGAACCTTTAATGGGGAACCTTGCCAAAAGCTCTTTAAAAATACAAGGATGTATCTTGAAAAGATTATACCTCTCTCACAGTCACTGATTCCTCTAGAGAGATTTAACAGGTTTGATGCAGCACGACTTCCCTTCACAAAGCCATACGGGCTCTTCTGCCATAGAGAGCAATTTTTCCATGCTTTCTCTAATTCTCTCCTGTATTGCAGAGTCTACTGCTTTGCCCAGGACAGCTGTCAGATATACTGTACAAGTAATAATAACAAGTATAGCAATAGTAGTATTTTTCAGCTGTGGATTTTAAAGCATTTCTCAAGTCAGAGAGCACCGATTACAGATGAGGAAAGTGGGGGGCAAAAAAAGTTAAAAGAGTTACAAGGTTGTGCAGAAAGTAACTGGTGGAGGTGGAAGCAAGGCTTCCGTATTCCCTGTCTTGATCCTGCACTTTGTTGTACTGTGGCTGAAGAGGGACCTTCCCAGTCCTTCAGAGCTACTCCTGTGGGTTTTGGTAACACTCCTAACGAAAATACAGAAGTGCTCTGCTCTGGTACCTGCTCTGGGAGCCATGCTTACTGCTCTTTTGCTTTTCTTTTAGATATTCACAGTCACAGGACAGCTGAGGTTGGAAGGCAGTTCTGGGGTCCATCTGGTCCAACCATCCCCACGTAAGCAGGGCCACCTACAGCTGACTGCCCAAAACCATGTCCGGACGTCTTTCGAATATCTCCAAGGATGGAGACTCCACAGCGCTCGCTGCCTTGTTCTGCCAGCCACGTGTCTTCCTGGTAAAACAATATGCAGCATGGTTTCCCCTCCCATACACTTTGATTTTGTGTCCAGGCATGGATTTCATGTGCGACTTGCTGCTAGTTCCTGTTGTTTCCACTGTCTAACTTCAAAAAAAACAAGCTTAACTGCCTCATGCTTTTGTCCTGAATGTCTCTTCCCAACTACCAGGGTGTTGAAGTTTCACTCATTTATCATCATAACTAATACATGAGTGATAAAGTGATATGTGAAGGTGACATGAAAGTTTTATATGAGTAAGTTTAGGACAGCATGTTACCAAAAGTAGAAAGCTGCAAATAGACCTTGCCAAATGAATGCCTGTAAATACTCTACTACTGTGATATTTTATGTTCAGGATATGTCAAAGTTCACAGCAAAACTGGAAATATTGTGCAATTTTAGAATATTTTACTGATATTTGTCATATCTCATTTGATATCTGGCTTACTGTGAGTTCAAATGTACAAAGTCCAAGAAAGTGATAACAAATACTTTTTAGAATTATTTTCTATAAAATAACAAAAATTCGTTTTCCATAGGCTTCAGTGATTTAGGTCCTGGAAAACCTAGAAGCAATATGTTGCTTGTACCATTAGAACCTTCCTTTATTTCTCCTACCTCTACGCTAACTGGAAACATAAATGTTATGGAAATTTCAGATGGTAATTGAGAGAGGACAGAATACTTTCTGCTCTAAAATCAAGACTGTCAATTTTTTAAGGCTATTGAAGGTCTTTTCTAGAAAAGTTCCTTCCTGTACCTTGTTTAGCTATCTTTTCTGACTTCACACACTTTAGACTGAAATGATTAAGCCACCTTTTTATTTTCCAGTTTCTTCACAGGTTTTAATCTGTGCTATTGATACAAGGAACAGCTTTCATCATGTCTGTCACCGTTTAAGGCTGGGCCG
>NW_009598503.1:42248-63017 GCF_000690535.1 Cariama cristata | reverse complement strand
AACCCTTTTGCAAGCCTGTACAGTCCATCTATGATATTTTATTTGGCAGGTATTTAATGCTATGAATTTGTATGATCTCGGATGTTCTGCAGGTGGTGGTGCAGACAGTGTTCAAGTTTTTACTGATGTTGGTCTAGCCTTTTTATCAGATACAATTAAATCCAAAGTTCGAGAAGGTAAGTGCAATCTGCCCTTTACTTTAGATGTTTGTACAAGACCACTATAAATCTGAGGAGGCTGATGATTGCTTAAAAACCAGAAACATTTTGTCATGACGTCATAAAAATCACCATTGTGTGTGGATTTTTCTTCTTCTCTTCTTCCACTGGGTGCTGGCAGCTCAGACAGCCCAGATCGTGGCTGCTGGGCCTTTGGTGTCCAGCTCAGCTGGGGCAGCCAGCAGCTGGCTGGGGCTGTAAGGTAGCTCATCAAACTGTGGATCTTCTGTGAATGAGATGGGTCCTAAGATGAGTCTTCCATGAATGACCTGAATGGTCAGACTGTTACTGTCATAGTATCATGACCAAGCTCTTCCGTTCTGCTTTCCCAGGCTATAAATGCCTCCACGTTCCCAGAAGGCAGAAGAGATCTTTGGATTTTCACAAGAAAATGTCAGGAATTGGTACGTCTGCTCATCTGGGTGACCTGAAAGACTTAGCAGGGGGGACGCAAAGGGATGTGGCTGGGACCTAGGGTGCAAGAAGTGATGGGATAGTAAAGGATACCAAGATATTCATAGTCCCTGTTCTTGCGTTAGGCGACATAACCTAGCACAAGTGTGTATGCTATGCCTTGCGACTTGATGCATCATTTATCAAAACAACTCAAAAAACAAAATCAAAGAGTGAGTCAGCTGCAAATGGAAACTAGTTCACCAGTTTATAATCCCAAATGTGAAGTACTTCTACTAGATATTATGTCATGGCATATTATCAGATATTATCAGTCATGGCTTTAAAGTTTTTCAAAATTATTTGTATGGCCAGAAAATATTTTATAGATTCTATTGTTTTTCTTGACATTCTGCTTTGAGGTTGTGCTAGCTTTGGTACTTTGTGCTCCAATTAAGAGAAAAGCTAGTAAAACGTTTAGTCTAAATTTTAAAAAAAAAAAAAAAAGTTTTTACACAAGTTGATATTTCCTTGCCAGAAGACAGGAAGATTCCCACTTCAAGCCTTTATTACTTTTGAAATCAGCCTCTTTATTCAAGAATGAGAGCACTGCCATGGCTATTTCTATTAAGATATCTAATTCCAGTCTGCCAAGGAGGTGTTTTTAATTTACAGTCTGAATTTGAAGAGAAAGCTTAGAATAGAGTATCTAGGATGCCATAGGGCCCATGCTTTCCTCCCGTGTTTTTGGACTGGTTTTAGGATGGAGAGCAGGTTCCTGGCTGAAGGCAGACTGCTGCAATAGCAGGTAACGTTAACTGCAAAGAATAACAGAAAAGAGCACGATAAACACCTTTACACTTATTACTACTTCCACCGCACTAATTCTGGGCTTTAATTATATTGCAGCCAGCAAGTATCAAAACACTGATCTACAAAAATGCTGTGAAGATGGAATGAAACTAAATCCCATGAGATTTTCTTGTGCAAAAAGGCTAACAAAGGTTGCCGGCTCCCCTGAATGCAAAAATGCCTTCCAGGACTGCTGTGAGAAAGCCACAGCCCTCAGAAAGGAGGCGAAGCGGAGGACCAGAGTGGGCTTGGCACGATGTAAAGAACAGTGGCATGCACCTGTCTACAGAAAAACACCCTTCATGTGGTGGCAAGGGAGTGTTAAGGGACATTTAATGCTGTGGGGCTGGGGAGGAAGTTTTCACACCAACATTTCAGTGAGCCCCAGTATAGTGCAGCACCCACATGCTATTGCATCTTCACAACTGTACGTTGTGAAGGTGGGAATGGGACAGGATAACTTTGTGGGGTGAGAAAAGACAGGAATTGCTTTAGGCACTGTTGGCCCCAAAACAACCTTATGGAGGAGCTGTTGGCCCCTGCCCGCACCCCGGGAGGCTGCAAACAGTGGAGCAGAGAAGGGGGTGGTTGTCTGCATTGAGGGCTCTGAGGGATCTCAGGTTTGTGATAATGGTTGGACTTGATGATATTTGAGGTCTCTTCCAACCATACCGATTCTATGGTTCTATGTTTCATGAGTATTTTATTAGTGGTAGTACTGTTACAACACCCGAATACCTCCAAAACACTGCCTCATGAGAAGGGGCCACTTCAGCCAGGGACAATTTTTTCCTTTTTCTTACTTTCTTCTCCCCAAAGTCTATCTCTGATCACACAGGAACTCATGTTACAAAAAAAAAATATTTTGTGTTGAAAATGACCCCATTCTAAGTGTGATTTCTGCTACCATTTTCTCAGAGCTCTGCTTTCATGCTCTGTCTGTTACAAATATGGGACGGTAGGAACATCTTTGCTACGCATTACGAAAGGGAAATGTTTTCTTGTTTGGTGGCATATAGTTATTGAACTTGGAAAGAAGAATTATCCTTTTGTTCAATGACAATCTTTGGTCATTGCTTCTTTTTTTTCGGCATTTTTTTCTAATGCACAAGATGAAACCCAGGTGAAGTCTTTTCATTCAGAGTATTTTCCATGCTGCTTTCTCTCTGACAAGACAGTGTAAGGTCAGCACCCAAAGACTTCAGAACAGAAACCACACTCTTGTTTTACAGACTATGATGACCATGAAGAAGTGTTTGATGAAACCTCTGTCAACTTGCGCAGTTATTTTCCTGAGAGCTGGTGGTGGAATTTTGAAGAAGTGAGAAACCCTGGAAACCATAGGTACTGTATTACCTGACTAGGTGAATATATCTAAATTGGTACAATCAAATGTATATAAATATCAGCTTTATGTGTTATCTCATACAGAGGACTTCAAAATATTTGCAAGTACTTTGTCTCCACAACTGAGGGAGTATTTTTTTCCCTTACAGTACTCAAACTTCAGAAAATGGCAATGTTTACATTTTATACATCCTTCCTAATACATTTTATTTTGTGTTTCTTAGTGTAGAAAACTTTGCTCCTGACTCTATAACTACCTGGGAAGTTCAGGCAATAAGCATATCTCCCCAAAAAGGTATAAGTATTGGGTATTTTACTGGGTTTCTTTGTATGGATGAATAGAGAACGCATTTTTTTAGAACAGAGATATGATGTTATGTTGACAGAGTGAGACAGTCAGTACTACAAAACGCAAAGTGTTTCCATCATGACATTTACTCCTCTCTCTCATGCCATATTAAAGCCCAGCTAGAATTCAAGGGATAGGTATATATTTGTAAAAACAACACGAAGTGGGCTCTGAAGGGGGATGGATTATACAATCAAAACTGTCTCTTATTCTTTCCAATCTATAAATCATCTCATTTCATCTTCCACATGGCCAGGGAGCCACAAGAAAGGTAGCAGTAATAACATCACTTCTATTGGAATATTTCTGGGAGTGAGTTCTGGCCATCTCAGAGAAATGCGAAAGTCTGTGGTCTCTGGAAAGCCAGAGAAGAGAAGAGCACCAGGAGACTAGCAGAGGATCAGCAAGGGCTGGACACCAGAGCCCGGGTTCCCAGGTGCTGTTGTCTGGGAGCTCCTGGGGGTTGACCAGGACCATGAAGGAGGGACAAAGTGTCCACCTGGTACTGCCCAGGCAGTGAGTTTTGATTAGACCTTTAGCTTTTTATCAGCTGATGTTAAGTGTGTAATTCTCAACTCTGTTTTTTTTCTCAACCCAGGATTTTGCATAGCTGACCCCCACACCTTTGCAGTTTTCAAAGACTTTTTTGTATCCCTGAGATTACCATACTCAGTCAGACGACATGAACAACTAGAAATAAAAGCAGTGGTTTACAACTATCTGCCCAACGATCTCCAGGTAGTATTGCCACCGACTGCTGTGCTACACACATCCAGCTAGCTAGATGTATAGCTATGTAATAATTTAATGTAAACGACTCAGCCACCTTTCAGTGCCCTCCTACAGCCCAGACATCATGCTCCCATTCTGAGTCTCTCCAAGGACAGGATCCAGTTCTACTTGCTAATCAAACTTACTGTACAAAACAGATTTTATTTACTATATTACACAGTGAAATTCCTTGTCTTTGGGTATGTCTTCTTCCCCTTCATTGAAGCAACCAGCTACTTTTTTGCTGCCTGTCAATCTGCGCAACACACAGCTGCTGATAAAGCAGGCACACAAGATACAGAGGTAAATTATTAGCACACAATCCAATATCTTAGCCATAAAATTTATTGTGCATACAATACAAAGCCACTTTTTGTCCGCATGTGACACCTATTCAGCTCTGCATATAGCTACGGTTGTCACTGGGCTTAGTCCTCCATCATCCTCAGGCTGATGCTCTTTTTTTCATCTCTTCCCATCTCTTAGTCAGCTCTGCTTGACCAGCATCTTCTGAACTATGTTGAATGATGTAGAGCTGGGATATATAAAAATGTACCATCTTTCTTGCTTCCTTGTGTTTCAGGGATAGGCCAAAACTATACTGCAAATTCAGTGTAATGAAGAAATAATAGCTGATTTACCTTCATAGCTTCAATCAAAGTAGATGAAGGTTAACAGACCACAGGGTCATAGAACAATTGAGGTTGGAAGGGATCTCCAGAGGTTTCCAGATCTCAGAGCGGGTCCAGTTAGAGCAAGTTGTTTAGGGCCTTGTCCAGTCAGATATTTAATATCTCCAAGGAGGAAGACTCCACAAACTCCTTGGACAAGCTATGCTAGCATTTGATCACCTCTTGGCAAAAAAGTTTTCCCATTTTATAAATGGAGAATAGTAAATTCAGGGGAGTGAAGTGAAGAACACACTCTGCCTTGCAAAATGTCTACATTGCTATTTCCATCTTAAGCAAAAGCTAGTCTCCTGTTACACCTGTCTCTAATTTCCCATTCTTATCTAGATATGGTGGAGCTGGAGTATTTCTCCTGTGCAGTGATGCACTAAGCCTGATTGCAGGCATTGCCATGTCCCCACAGGTTACGGTGATGATGGATGCAGTGAAGGGGCTGTGCACCGCAGAGGCGATGGAGAAGCCTGTGCAGCTGGCGCTGGTGGCAAAGGGGAACTCTGCAACACCAGCCTACTTCTCAGTTGTCCCTCTGACTGTGGGAGAAATTCCCATTACTATTACTGCTTTCGACACAGTTTCTGGGCACAGTGATAGCATTAGGAAGAACCTCAATGTTGTGGTAGGTATAACTAGTTGAGGGAAGGCACTTCATGAATATGTGTTTGTCCTCAAATATAACATTCACTGTGTGTGGAGCTCTTGTGGAGGGAGTGAAATTGTAGAAACATAAGGCTGGAAGCAATCTCGGGGAAACCTGGTTCTTAGCGAGGACTGAGCTATCGCATGGGGAAGAAATTTAACTCTCTGGTGGGCCTGTGTGTAGTGTATATGGAAAGAATTGTTCTCTATGGGAAAAAGGCATCCTTCTACCCATGGCGTAGCAATAACTTCCTTCATGCAGTCAGTGCCCAGCTTGTAATCTTTAACTTCCACCTACTTCATCAACATTTTAAAAAATTCTTTTTCCTTTATGAAGCCAAGATTGAAGATGTCTATTCAGCAATATTTTGAGAAGGAAATACTCTCTGCTAGTCATAAAGTTAAACTTTATTTTATTCCTTCTAGTTAATGGATCTTCAGTCTTAACAATTGCATAGGTAAAACACAGGCAAACAAAGATGTTGTATTGGTCATTTAATACCTTAGTACTCTTTCAAAATTATGAAAAGGAGGAGCCTTTTAGAAAAAATGACTTTTCAAGAGTCAACACTGACAGGTACAGACTCATTACAGCATCCAAGTCGCCAACTGAGGGCTATTTTCAATCCACACAAAAAAATGTAAAATACAAATTCTAGCACTATTACTGTCAGGGAACAGACATGTAGGTAAACATATGGCATGGGATGCTGGGAACGTGCTGTTGTTACAGGTCATAACTTTTCTAGAGATAGACACAGTCTCAGAGTTCAATGCTACGCCAAAACATCAAAAGTGTCTGTAAAAATAGCTTTGTTAAAACAGAAACTGTAGGAAGACGGATGTCTGGAAATCAGAAGGGAAAAAAGTTCAAGTTTTACCAACAAATGAACTCAGAACTTGTTAGATTTCATAGATGAGAGGTTTATAAAAGTGAATCCACCTGTGCACTTGACTTGCATGGCTCACAAAGCTGAGTATACACTTCGAAGTTTAATTTTTCTGGGTTAGTTTTGGTTAAAGGAATTTTATCTGGGGAAATATGTCAATAATAGCAAAAAACAAAGTCAGTAGAGTTTATTAGCATTTCATTTGGGAGACTGAAAATCTGATTTGAAGCTTCACATTTACCTGGAGAGAAATCTCACTCTAAAATAACTTATTTCTGCCACTTGCTGGTCTAGTGCAAGGGCGGAAATTGTGGCTGTCATGCAGCTTAATTTCAGGTGTGAGCGCTTGCAAAAATTTTGACTTTTCTTTCCTCAATTGTACAGGCTGAAGGTGTTTTAGAGAGAGAAGAAAAGACCATTTGCATTAACAGTGGCTGTAAGTTACACAAAAGAATTAGATACAGATGATGTTTAGGGTAGGGTCAGGGGGTGTAAAGCCTGGTGTGAATATCTGATGAGTGCAGAGAAATACTTCTTAACATACAAACGTTGCTTTGGTTGACCAGAACTTGTCACAAATCTCTTCATCCAATACATAGCAAAAGACTCAGGAAAGAAAAATCATTTAATTCTAAATGCTTAAAAATTATTTGTATTACTTCTGTGTTTCAAAGTAGAATTTTTTAAATATTAAGTAGGCATCTATTACATTTACTAATAGGTCTTAAAAGTTATTAAAAACAAGCCTCATTTCAAGCTCAAAAATATTGCTAATAATTTAAAATTAAATTAAGAAAGATAAGCTTATTTCTTTTAAAAAATTTCCATTGAACTTTTCTGATAATATTTCTGTCGTAATTGCCATCAACTGTGAGAGCTTTAGTGAAAAGCATGTTCTAAAATTACACTGTATGTTTTTATGTTTAAAGAGTCTGGATGTAGATCTCTGTTTGCTATTTATTTACAGTAAAGTCCCATACACTGGACCTGAACAGACCATCTAATATGGTACCGGGTTCTGACAGTCGCGTCTTTGTTAGCCTGAAAGGTAAATGTAATTTTTTTGTCAATAACTTCTCCATAGGTGACAAGAGACATGCCCCTTTGTGCTGCTCGTTCCTCAACGTCAAGTCTGCATTCCCTCCTGGTTTTTCTGCTATGACTCAAACGGTCTGTGCTACTTGCCCAAGTCATAAAACAAAACAGCCCCAAGGCTGATCCAGTACCTGTCCTCTTTCTAATTACTCCTTCTCACTTATATTGGATATAATAGCTTTATGCGGTTCATCCTGTCTCAGTGTGCCCGGTCTAACTTCATGGGAAGGCCAGAGCAGAAGAGTTCATCTTCTCTAACAACCCCTCACTGTATGTGGGACTGTAGAAACCTGCTTTAGTCTTCAGAACAAGGATGCCAGACTCTGATGTATAAGTTCTGGAAAGTTCTCTTTTTCTAAAGAGAAGATATGTACCATCACATACTCATTTAATCAAATAAGCATATAAATACACATACTTATGCATACATATTTTTAAAAACATCTACCAGCAAGTACCCTTATTAATGATAACAACATTTTTCCCCAGAAAATGTAAAACAATGCATTCTTGACACAAAGGCTATTGGCCTTCATTTCAAATCCCTGTTCTAAAGTATGGGGATGCTTGAATTCATCAAATGAGTAAATTACAGAAAGGTAAAAAAAAAGAAAGAACCCAAACCTCTGTACAAAATATTTGGCATGATTAAGGCATGATCTTTTTGCCCTCTGTTGAAGGATCAGGTCTGGTTTGACAAGACTTTTCCAGCCAGAACCTGAAGCACCTGTCTTTCCCTCTTTCCTTACTTCCATGCCTCCAGTAGCCTCAGGACTCTTCCTCCTCCATGCTCCTTCAGTGCCCCAGCCTCGTTTCTCCAGCTTTTCCAGGGCCTGGCACCTCATCTTTGCTCTTCTCCAGCTTTACAAAGTTTTAACTAGCTGAAAACAGTGTTTAATAATGAGAAGTATCAGGCCATGTTTGAGTGTCAACCTATAGTTAGGATCACCTTTCTTCGTGTTATACGAGTCAACTTTAAATACGATATGTACTATGGCTTGTGTTTTTTACAACAGGGAATATTATGGACGAGTCTGTTGAAAATTGCCTTAGTCTCACTGGAGTTGAGAAACTTATTCAAGTGCCCACAGGCTGTGCAGAGCAAACAATGGTGAAAATGGCCCCTGCAGTCTACGCTATTGAGTACTTGGATGCCAGCGAGCAGTGGGTGAACTTTAGTCCTGAAAAGAAGGAAGAAGCCATTAACATGATTGAAAAAGGTACGCAGAAAAAAACCCCAGAGACCAACTGACATGGTCTTTGTTGTCCTTTTGCATTGCACACTAACCATGGCTATTTGCCAAAGGAGCGAGCGTTGTCTTAACACAGCCACGCAGAAATGCCTCTGATGATCTGCAGCCAGACATGAGAAACAGAACTGATGAGGAGGATTTAGGAGACTAATTGCCTCCATCTGACATTGTACAGTATTGACATTCATAATCCACCCTCTCTCTTGCCTAATTCAGAAGCAGACAGCAAAATGTGAGCAGATCAATGTCAACTCTTTTCAGAGTAAATGGACAGCAAAGGCCAGTTGTTAATTTACTCCTAATGTCAATGCGCAAAATATATCAAGATGAATTATGTCCTAAAAATGCCTATTTCTCCCCACGGATCATAGACAGTGCTTAGGATGGCCTCTCCAGATCTCTGCTGGACATGTCTGTAGTTGGCAAGAGGAGTATCGCTAAGGAAACTCCCAATGCTAACCATGACGTTGACACTTTCTCTTCCACACTCCTGTATTCATGACATGAGCTAGAATGACTCCAACAGTCTTGGGCTGACACAGGGAGGGAGTTTCCTTAGGGAGAGGATAGCTGCAAGGCTGCTTCTTGAAAAGCCCACTCCAAGACGTGATCCAAAGCCGGTGTTAAATGTACAGCAAATCCAGGATCACAGCATGTGGAAATGGAGGTGTTCCAGCTGACAGACACTAGCATAGAGCTCAAGAGTTATCAGTATTGTAGCAGGTACAGGTGATCTTTTGAACTGTAGTGGTGTGCACATGGCATAAAGCGATATAATGCACATGTCTTCGTGATCTTCAGACAACGTGACACACACATTTCATCAGTGAAAACTGAGGGTATAAATAGAGATCAAAAACATGCTAACAGTTGCCGAATGGAGCTCTTTTCCTATTTATCTAAGATTACCTAAAGTGACATGAGGTCCTGCTGATGAGTATTTGGTATTATCAGCAGCATTTAGTCCCTATATTATGCTTTTATTGATTCTTATCGAAGTTCACCGGGGTAGAAAACGAGTTGTGTCGCTACGATACAGACTTTGTCAAGATAATAGCAGTCCAGATCAGAGGTCACAACTCATGATTTCTAAGCCTATGTACGACACAAGAGATGATGTATATTTTTTGACTCCATGCACCAAAAAGCCAACAGCTTGAAAAGTTGTCAGTAGTGGTAAATAAGTTTCCCAAGATTCATTAGTTAGAAAATGCTTTGTAACTATAGATACCTGCAGTTTTCAGGTTATTCTCATGGCTCAATTAAGTCAAACAAGACAGAGCACTTTCTAAGCCTAATGCTTTTTCTGTGTCAAAGGCCTGCTGACTCAGTCATTTCCTCCTTAATGTACCAGTGAACACCTCCACGTCATCTTCCACTAGTCAATACTGAAGACGTCCATGTTAATACAAGTGTTATATGAAAATGCCCAAGAAATATGTGTATTCTACAGTTATGTGGTATCTTGTTCATGCAGGTTATACTAGACTGCTTGAGTTTCAGAAGTTGGATGGCTCCTATGGAGCATTTAAAACAACTCCCAGTAGTGTATGGTAAGGGTATTTTTGTTTGTTTGTTTTTTTCAAAATACTTCTATTATCATTTGATACTTGAGAAGTTTTTCTGAGGAGATGGGTTTCCAAAATCTGGTGGGCATGGTGTTGCCTATATGCTTTTGTCACGGATAGTCAGCCATGTAAGTCTCTGAGCACGTTTAGTCCTTGATGAAGGAGAATTATACTGAGGCGCTGACTATTTTGCATTTGCCACAGAGTAGAAATGTTCATGCTGATGTTGAATGATAACTCACTAGGCTCCAGTGAGTGCACTGTATTGAGTATGAGCCTATGTACAAAATGAGTATCTTTCTTTTCCTGTCAATATACTCTTCTATAAATATACATCAGCAGAAGTTTGGAAAATTTTCTTTTGTACAGGTTAACTGCGTTCATTGTTAAAGTACTCACAAGGTGCAGAGAATACATTAGTATCCAAGACAGTCACATACGCAACTCGATTTCCTACTTGATTAATCAACAGCAGGCAGATCATTCATTCCATGACCATCACCCAGTATTGGACAGGACTATGCAGGTAGGTCATCTGTATTTAGAAGAATCTGTTGCACCTTTAGGGCTGCTAGGGACTGAAAGGGATATTGTGAGTTGTTGAGTAACAAGAAATGTACCTAAAGAAAAGAAATCTATAATGTAAGAAGTACAAAATCTGTAATGTAAAATGAATTTGTTAAAAGGTCTGTTATGTCAGAGATGCATAGCTAGCACTTCACCACCTTTATCTTTTGATCCAGTCTTAGATAATTTTGCAGCTGACCTATGCCTCTAGAGCACTTCAAAAATTAATTCTGAGATCTTTGTGCTTGGTAAAAATCTATGCCTTGTACTGCCAGAGGCAATACAGCCATGGAATCATAATTTAGTTTTGAAGGGACCTCCAGAGGTCATCTAGTCCAACCCCTGCTCAGAACAGCTCTAGTTAGAGCAGATTGCACAGGGCCATGTCCAGCTGAATCTTGAGCACCGCCAAGAATGAGGATGCCAGAGTCTCTCTGGGTAATCTGTTCCAGTATTTAACCACTCCCATGGTGGAAAAAAAAAAATCTTAATATCTAATTAGAATTTACAATTGCATATGTTAATCTACACATCCCCTATAAGTGTCCAGAAAAACAGAATTGTTACACTGTTCATGCGTCTAAGATACAAAAATAACATGCATCTTCCAAAATTCACTGAAAATGCAGATACCTTTGTAGTGATCTTATATGAAAAAAAAGTATTAATTTTATTAATGATCTTTGTCAAATCACTAGTGAGGCTTTCACCCTCAAAGCCAGTTCCACAATTGATGTAACACAGTTGGGGAAAAAAAAAAAAAACAGTTCAAGAACTGGCCAAAGGTTTTTTTATACCTGTGTTCATGCTGAGATACTTCTATTTTACATTTGCTTCAGGAGCTGTGCATGATAATTTTGTGCAGAGATTTAAGTCTTTCCAAGCAAACAACCTATCCTTCTCCTAAGGACGAATATCTGGGGCTGAGTGAAGGAGAAGGTTATTGTCAAAGGTTGTTGAAGATCCTAAGGTTGTTGTCAAAGGAGAGCACGAGCAAAAGAATCACAAAGAAGAACAGGAATGAAAATGCAGATCTTCAGGGGAAAAAATCTAATGAGGGCACTGTGTTTAGTTTATCAAGAAGAGGAATAATAAATGATCTAGTGATGGTTTATAAATACTTTTATAGGAGAAAAGTTCTGTGTGTTACAGGGCTCTTCAGTCTATAGAAGGTAGCAGAGAAACAAAAAAAAACCCACAAACCACTAGTGCTTGGAAATTGAAGCCATGAATATTCCGATGAGAAATTGTAGATTTCTAACTATAAGTTAAATAATTAAATATTTTATTACCAGCTGAAGGTTGTAGTGGGTTCCTAATCTCTTAACACTGTTTAATGCAAACTGTTTGGCACTGTAGAGGACAGATTCACTTTAGGCGGACACAAGTTATTGAGCAAAACTAAGGGTAAAACTACATGGTCTGTGGTCAGATGGTTTGACAAGAAGGTCCTAGACTTCATGAAAAGTGATTTTCTAAATTTAATCATAAGCATATACATGTACATTTAACTTTTCCTTTTCATGTTTCATCTTTCAGGGTGGCATCCAGTCAGCAGAAGAGGATTTGGCTTTGACAGCCTTTGTAACTATAGCATTGCAACAGACTCTACAGGTCTACGAGTCACCTGATGTGGTAGGAAGTCTGACTGTTTATCTTTAAGTCTGAAGGCTATTGCACAATAGCATGTCCACCCTACTATCTTGAAGTACTGCAAATGAGGAGGCAAAAGTCTGTTTACACCTGTGGTGGACAGGAAAAGATGCTGTGGCCTAATGTACAACAAGGTGTTTCAAGATACACACTCCATCATCAATGGCTTTAATCACTAAGCAAAAATTATTAAAATTCTCCCAAGAATGACTACAGTGATGTATTCTAATTTCCTAGTACTCTCACCAGCAGTAACATTTAGTAGGTCTGAATGAACTTTTCAAGTGAATCCATTCTGTTTTCGCAGGTAGAAGTGGTTAGAACAGCAGTGGCTTACATGAAAAACCAACTTTCAAGAAGTGTTAACTGCTATTCTACAGCAATCACTGCTTATGCTCTGACGCTTGTGCAGTCTGATAGTGAAGAAGCCCAGTTTGCGAAAGAAAAATTAAGAGACTGTTCTGTTTTTGATGCAGGTACTGGTAACCATTCTTAAAAATTCAGTTAGAAAGCACTTCTCCTAATTAAGCACTTTGGGCACTCTTAGATGAACAAAACAAAGTCATGCAAGTGAGGACAGTTTTATAAAGTGTGTATGTATATGTGTAATATACTTAATTATTTAAATTGCATAAAGATTTATATGCTGAAATTGTAATATGTAATTTGTATAATTAATATCACTATAAAGTAACAACTTAGCATTGTGAAGTTTGGATCGTGACCTTATCTGATACTGGAATTCGAACATAACCATGGTAAATAGTCATTTACCTTTTCTGCTTCCGTTGTCACCTACCAAATTTTCCACATCCCTCAAATGCATTTAAAAAAAAGTCCAAGCCAGCTGAGAAAGAAGAAACTTTTGATGGGTTTTGATGGGGAATGAACAGCTACATATGGGAGTAGTTCAGACAGGATTTAGGATTAAGAGGGACGGTGTCTTTTCCAGCCCATCTGTTTTCAAAGCCCTCCTGCCAGTTCTGAGCACTTTGTTCCAGCTCCACATGGATGTCACATCTTCCCCCCCCCAGTGTGTGGCTGTCATTGGTGCCACATCAGTTGGTTGTATTGCTGCACTGTCACACTATTAATTTCTCCCAATCCATTTGATAAATACGTTACGGCTTAATAGCCATAGTTTAAGCATAGGGAATATGCTTTTCCTCAATCACGACTGGACTTACGGGCAAAATTAATACTATTATCTCTTGGGGACCACCAGACACAATACTACCACTCCATCAGACGGACATCACTGTACAATGGGATCATTAAACCATGACAGTTGGATAAGTCATAATTGAAAACTGTAGTTTTCCTTTTCCATTATCTCTGCTTCCCAACTGATTTGTTGCTTTCATGATGGTATCTGTGTCTTGTGGTTCCTCAACACTATGACACGAAATATCTGCTGTGCAGAACAATAGTCATATTTGGCAAATGTCTTTACGAAGGGGATTCAAGATTGAGTTATTCTTGCAGCAAAGCGGCAGCGCTACTGGGGAAATGGCAACGATGCAGTCTCAGTGGAAACCACTGCCTATGCATTGCTTCAAACATTGCTCCTGAAAGACATGGAGTACGCAAGGCCTATCGCTACGTGGCTGACGGAAAGAAGGAACTACGGTGGAGGATACTGCTCTACACAGGTACCTGACCACCAGATCCGGGTGGAGTTTCAGGAGGAGGAAAGAAAACAGAAGTCTCATAAAGACTTTTTTCATTTAGATTTGAAAGCATCGTAACAGTTAGTCCTGAACTTCAGTGGTGTATGAAGCGCTAAAGATTTTGGTGTGTTAATAAAAAATAGGCCAGGATAAAATGGTTATAAGACAGCAAAGATTCTTCTTCTTTATGAAGACTTATGATAATCAAGGTCAGAACTCCAGTGGTTTTAGGTTTTTAATGCTAAAAGAAGCAGCTGGGAAATGAAACAAATAGTCTGTACAGGTAGGAACAGACAGATACAGGAGAACATCAAAGCAGCAAAAACCATAAAACTGAAGAATAGTTCCAGGTGACTGATCATGCCATCTTACACAATGTTGAAATAACCTGGCATAATTGTTAGCTTTTTTGCATTTCTTTCTCACCTAGGACACAGTGGTGGCCCTAGAAGCTCTGTCAGCATACAGCATACAGACATTTAACACTGTTTCCTCCAACCTGACTGTAAAACTGGGAACGCCTGGAAAACAAAAAGACTACAGTATTACTCTGACTGATGCTGATGAAGCGATTCAGAAGCAGCTAGAGGTACACGACCATCCATCATTTCAAGCTTTTTTTTGTCAAACAGGAGAAACATTGCATCATCTAACCTAAGTTTTCTCGTGTTAAGCAATCATGACGTAGCAGGTTTATAGTATTTTTTAATAATTTAATCTGCAAAACAATATAATATTTTTGAAGAAAAAAAAATCAACAGATGTTTGGCAGCAGACTTTAGAGGCCCTTTCCTGCCTTTTCAAGGACTTTGGTGATGTGAATTCCCCCCCCAATAATGAAGAGCAGCCAGGAACCCAAGTCTTGCTAGGGAATGAAGAAGAAGGGGAATATTCTGACATTCAGTGTGTTGGGACCTGTGCAAATGTCAAATCTAGGCTACAGAGGAAAGAGTTTTTTTTAGTGAAGTTGGAAAAATACATCTCCTGGGCCTCAGAACAGCAGAGTAAGATGCACCAGCCCAGCACATTAAAAATCTTATGAGACACAAGATATTATAACTTCTTCCATAGCTAAAGGTTTCCCTAATCCAGTTCTGAGGGATAAAGGCATAGAAGACCGTCAAGATCACAGGAAAACAATAGATCAAATGCTGAGCACAGACTAAATCACTAAATCTCTTGTCTGTTTGTTGTTTTTCCTTGGTTTGCAGTTTGAACTTGGAAGAAAACTTGAAGTGTCCGTACATGGCAGAGGAAATGGGACAATGAGTGTAAGCTGTAAATCAGAAATTCAAAGTCCAACTGGACTTCTTTTATTCCCTTTTGAAAACAAAGTGAGGAATTACTCGCCATGTCTTCATCCTTTGTGTTTCCTGTCTCCAATTTTCTAAATATAGGGGCCTACTGCCCTGATGGGCAGTCAATTTCTCCTGTTTTTAACTTTGTTAATCAATGCTGATAAAGGAGGCTGGAGTTTGAAAGACCCCTTTGCGGCTGGGAATGGAGAGTTATCTCAAAGGTCCCATACCATTTGTGATTTGTACATGGGACCTCTCCTACTTATATCCACAACAGTCCTCTGCAACTAGTCTGTGCCTTTGGGAGACTGGTGTTTCTTTCCACAATCCCATGTCCCATCAACATTTCCTGAAGTCCTGGATGAGTAAATCCCTTATCATTTAAATGATACTTTTAGTGGTTTGCTCTTTGCATGTTTATTTTAGATATTGAAAGTGTACTGGTCTTCTGAGCTGAAGAACAACACATGTAATGATTTGACTTTGACGGTGGAAATGGAAGGGAGCATTAAGTATACTGGTGAGTGAAAAGGGAAGTGGTGGGGTCTCAAAGGTGACACATTTGACCAGATGCTATGATACTTAATGGCTTTCCAGCCTTGGAAAGTGGGAATAAATGAATGAAACAAGGAATGAGAGAGACCTCTGAACTCTGCCTAGCTATTGTTTCATTCAGCTTATTAATATTTTTAAATGGTTTAATAATTGTCTGAGTGACTGTAGGTGCAGCAGGTACCTAACAGACACACAAGTACTATTGGTAATTCTTTGTTAATGGGAGGAGAGGGAGGCGAACTCCCTTCACGGTGTTCCTGGTTGCCATGAGAGGAAAGCCCAGCTCAGTTCCCCGGCTAGTAAGGGACCTTACCATGTGGCCTTAAAAATTCTTTGAGGCAGATCTGTCATAGGTTTTTCATATGAGCAAGGCTCTGTTTTCCACCACCTGAAGTGTGTATTTATCATCCTCTCTTCCTATGTCTGCGTTTCTTTTCTGTTTAACTAGCTAACTTTTGGAGGCAGGGATTGTCCTTTACATATTTATGCATAGCCTGAACCCCATTCCTAGCTAGAACTGTTGGTTATTCTTACTATAATTATCCCTAGAATTTAAACTATGAATGAATTAGAAATACTGAGATAATGTACAGCAAACTTTTATAAAACCCGTAGAGATGGCACGACTGCCCACTGTTATTTATCATTATACAAAAAGGAGCCAAATTATCAGGACCTCAGTCAAATTTGTGCATGGTTGATCATGTCTGTCACCTCCAGAAGCCCCATACTCTGATGAAAACTATGATTATGAGGACTCAATTGCTGCAGAAAACAGCGCGTTTGAGCCACTGTCTGAAATAGAGTGGTTTGACATCCACAGCAGAAGGAAAAGGGATGTGATCTCTCCCAGCAAAGCAGAATCACTGCAGTACAAAGTCTGTGTCAGGTAGGTCTGCAAGATCAGCTTTTCATTAGAAAATGCCTTCATTTCTGTTTGTAATTCTTCTTGATCATCCTCTTCATATCCGCAAGCTCGGCATCCAACCCGGTGATCTTCTGTGAGTATGCATAGATGGTGAGTCTCCGACCTCTCTCCCGTTTCTGTTTGTAATTCTTCTTGATCATCCTTTTCATATCCGCAAGCTCGGCATCCAACCTGGTGATGTTCTGTGAGTATGCACAGATGGTGAGTCTCCGACCTCTCTCCCATGGCAGGAGAAAAGGTTTCCACACAATGTATTCAGTTTAGACGGTTCACGTAGACATCAAATGTCCATTGCAGATTCTGCCCCATCAGACTGTGGGGACACTCTAAAGTGCCTGGCTAGCTAATCATTTGAAAGATGCCTTTTATTAAATAAAGTAGATATACTTGGAACATAATAATAACACATTAACTGAGTTTCCTTGCTTTTTGGAGAGATGCTGTTACTTCCTTCATGGTCACACTCTGGCCTCATTAAAAAGAGAAGATGTTTACTACTATTTGGGGGAGGAGAGGAGGCAGAGTAGATATCCTGTTGTGGCAATCAAGAAGTAGGCAAAGGCAGAGTTAGTGAGAAAGAAATCCTCCCGTGCCGAACAACACTGGAACATCTGCTTTTGCTCCCTTCCACAGTCCAGCAAGGGTCACAAAAGAACAAAGTGGTGGCTGTCCTGAGTTCCCCCTTCTAGAGAGGTGCAGGGTGGCAGAAGCAGGTTTTGCTCCCCAGTAGAATTTAGCTTTACCACTGACTTTTGACAAAGCCTCAGAGGCAGGGGCTTTTATCCCCCCTCCCAGACTGTGGCATGGGGAGGACTGGAGTTACTCTGATTCCCAGGTTTCACTCTCCCTCGTTAAACGTATTCAGTGAATTGTTTACTGGCTGAAGCACCATTTTTCCCATTAACTGCTATGTCATATTTATCAACTATATCATTGACATTGCTGAGTGTTAGGGTAAGGCTTAAACAATAATGGGAAGCTCCCTTTGTTGTAGTTAAGACACAGAAGAAAAGCTGAAGGCACTGACTACATCACCATACTTCTTCCCTGCACCATGGTACATCCCTTATGGGGAAAGGAGGGTGCCAAAACAAAAGTTTCTGAAGGACCACTAAGTGTATGTGGAATATCTTATGGCATGGCACCTTATGTGAGTGCAGAACAACTTCCTTTTCCAGCAATGACACAACTACCTCATTTTTGAGAAAATGGAAGTAGAAAAGAATGGAAGTCCAATATATATACCTAATAGATAGTCAGAGTGATGAGGATTTTTGCCTTGGACAGTAAAGGTGATGTAAATTTGACTTTGTCCCTGAAGAATTTGGATAAACTCATTTCCTATCTCCATTCTCTAGGTAATAGAGAACAGACGCTTTGTCAGTGCTGTTTACCTTCCCTATCTTCAACAGTGCTTTTATGGTGGGATGAACTGTCCTTTGAAGGTGATCACTCCTGCCTATCAGCTATAAAGAAAGCCTAGATGACAAGCTCAGGCAAGACACCTGGGTTTTGGATGACCATTTGACTAGTTTAGATGACTAATTTTGCCTCATGACTCTTAATGAGCTGGGCAGCTAATTTTCAAATTAAAGTCTACTTAGGAAAGTTAAACGGAGCAGAGTGTTTTGTTTCACCATTAACAAGCCTGAAAAGCCAAACTCTTCAAAGCAAGCTGGCTGTTCAGTGCAGATGTTTACTGCTGATTGTCTCCCATATAAAGGTCCACAGGTTCCAACACACCAAAGATGTCCTTGGTTGATCTCTCTCTGCTGAGTGGTTTGGAGCCTGACACAAAAGATCTTGAACAGGTTAGAAACACACTTTTCTGCACAATCTTTTATAGCTTTTTCCATAGAAAACTTATGGAATAAAGAAGGGAAAATGGATTTTTGAGAGATATATTTTCATTATTCTTGTTCTGATAAAATATTCGCTGAATGTATACAAGAAATGAAAAGCTTGTGGTGGACA
Organism: Cariama cristata; assembly: GCF_000690535.1. Lineage (NCBI taxonomy): Eukaryota > Metazoa > Chordata > Aves > Cariamiformes > Cariamidae > Cariama > Cariama cristata. The sequence continues at coordinate 44,311 of NW_009598503.1, read as the reverse complement.
GAGTTCACCTTTCTTAGTCCCTTGTAATAGAAATTAGGGCAAGGCTTAGCAGGGCACTTAAATACATGCCTGTCCTTAACACATATCGCTGTCTCCACTGGCACTATTGTCCTGCGACATGCCAGGACAGTGTGTCCTGTGCTTGCAGGTAGGAAGGCAAGCATTTCTTTTAGAGGTGGTTGATGGCAGGGCACACTGACAGGGAGATGGGGCACAGCGCTCTGCAAAGGTGGCTACAGAGTTTTGGGTTCTGGACCCTGCTTGGTTGGGGGAGGTTTGCCCAGGTTCATGGTCTTGGGGACTGTTTCCTTTAGGGAGGAAGAAAGAGGGCAGAACAAAGCAAACCAGAATATAGAGGGGGGTAGCAAAGCTGTTCGTGTTACGCCAAGTTTTTTTTTCTGATTTTTTGTTTGTTTTCCTGCAGTTGGTGATGTCTTCAGACCAGTACATTCAGCACTATGAGTACAAGGAAGGAAAGGTTTTGCTCTACTTTGGTGAAGTAAGAAAACCCAATGATTTTCCATTTCAGATGCCATTTCAGATAGCATATATAGACTTTTTAAACCCAATCATTATTGTTTTTCACACTCCATTACCTTCCTGTGACTTTTGTCATACATTATTATTGAGCAGCTCCGTTGAAAAAGGGCAGAGGAGGGGAAGAAGGGAAACATGCACTTTCATCCTCTGCTTTTCTGTGTTCCAGGAGATGTGGTCCATGTTTGAGATTTGGGCTTCGCCCCCCCCCCCCCCCAAAAAAAAAAAAAAAAAAGATAAATCATCTCTAGCCAGAAGAGAAGCTTTTCATCCAAGATTAACAAAGTGTTAACTCGTGGTCCTGTAAATTCCACATGGACACCTTGCTTGTTAAGTTCAGTATTTCTGGATTGAGATCCATGTAGTGACAAACAAATGTAAACACTAAAACCCTCAGTTTCTGTGTATATTTCCTATATTTTGGATAATGACTCCACCCTACACCCACTTGAGTTGCTTCACCTCCACAGTCAATGCAGGGAATCCCTGTAGAAAGCACACACAAGGCAATGATTTTTTAAAATATAAGACAATAGACAAATGAAAAAATGTAAATGTTATTGCTGCTATGACTGTGCTAGATCATTTGTGTATTTAACACGGGTCAAAAGCTGTCCCTGACCTTAGCATTTTACTAAGGAACGTGTATATGCGGGCGGCCACCAGTACAGGATAGGCTGTGAACATATATTACACCCATTACTCCTGTGCAAGGTGTAATAGGCAAAAGCTGACAATTAAACCCCAAAGTAGTGGTGATGTGAGTCTGGATCAGCCAGTTTCAGGCAGAGAAGACCTGCACACATCTCACAAAACTACCTTTACCAACTTAGCTCATCCACAAAACGTTCCAATAAAATCATGGAAGGAAATGCTTTCTTCAAGTTGAGGCAACAGCTCAGGATTAACTCACCTATGCCATCAGAAGCAAGAATTCAACAGCTAGTACAAGCACAAACGAATTAGGAACTGACTGGGAAGAAAGAGTTAGTTTACTCATCATAACTATTGGTTTTTTTCCCTCCAGCTCACAAGTGGACCAGACCCAGATTGTATATCATTTGGGGCAAAGCAAATCAATCCCATGGGCTTGGTTCAGCCAGCAAATGCCATCCTTTACGATTTTTACAACCCTGGTAAGGGCACAGAAAAATGATACATAACTGATTGAGAGACCCTCAAGAACAAACTCCAGTCTATAGAAAGGTGGTTTTGATGTAGTGTGTGAAACCACGTGATTTTGTCAAGTATTAAAATAATCTGCCTCAAATACTGTCTTCTACTACCATGGCTTAAGATCATCGAAATAGAGATCCTCTCAGGAAGAGTTCGTTACTGCAAATGGACTGAAAATACAAACTTTTACCCTCATGGATTTTTAAATCAGATTTCCTGAGGTCCTGTTTCTCACGGTGCTTTTAAGTATGTTCCACTCACATTATCTTTTCGGTCAGGCTGTCTTTCTATGCATCTAAAGTAGGCAACCGTGGAAGTTTGGCTTATGTACTCTGCTTGCTGGGGGAATC
>NW_009598503.1:30375-42217 GCF_000690535.1 Cariama cristata | reverse complement strand
CCCCATTCAAAGAAGGCTAAATGAAAATCATCCCCATTTGCCAGAGTTGTGTAAACAATATTTGAAAATTAAGTCAAATCTCTACTTTGCCTGAAGCTGAGGCATCCAAGACAGTTTACACTAGGTTTAAAACCCTAACTATTGGTGATCCTATCTCCTTCTGAAACAGTGCAGTACTCACTGTAGCTCTGTGGTCTAAAGATGGTTTTAAGACGGATGCTCTTCAGAAGAAATAGAAAAAAAAAAAAAAAAAAAAAAAGGAAGAGTACAACTTAAATAAACAGAAGCAACAACCCAGGTTGTTGCCTAGCTGAAAGGCAAAGTGATCCCTGTACTCTAGGTGCCCAGGCTATAGGTCTTTGCAGACTGGTGATGTGCATCTGACCCCTTAGTGCTCTGATTTCTCTGCACCAGGGAAAAGTTGGGCTGCAAATGTAGTTTCTACTGCATAGGTTTTTCCACCTGAGCTCTTTGAGACCAGGTATTTTGTTTCTTCTCCATAGACAGAAAGTGCAGTATATTCTACAGTGCTCCCAAGCACAGTGCCATGCTTTCAAAGGTGTGCCACGCCGATGTGTGCCAGTGTGCAGAAGGTAAGGAATGACTAAATAGGCTGGTCTAAGAGAAAATAGTTACTTCTACGAACCGTTAACACGAGAAATGTTAAGCCCAGAAAGGACCATTACAATTATCCTAATGCATAATACAGGACACAAAGCATCCTTCAGTATGTTCAGTACCAAACTGAAGATATTTTTTTAAGATCTCCAGGACTGATTTGACAGTTGAATGCAATGTATATATACATGTGCATATATATGTAAAAACTCTCCACCACACCTCTAAGAAAGTTGTTCTGTTATTTTATTTTATTCTCTGTTATCATGTTGAGTGAACGAGTATGTGTAAACTATATCTATCTAATTATAGGAGACAGACGTATCATTTATTTTCTTCACTCTAGGTCCCTGCCCACGACAAAGATCAACTTTCAGTAAAGCCATAACAGAAAATACACGCTTCAGTTTTGTCTGCTACCACCCTATTGCAGATTATGGTAAGGCATGAAAGACGACTGTCAATTTAATTTAAATATATTTCTTTTTAATAAGGATGAATTTGTAGTTTTATGTGCCCAGACCTCTCCTGAAATGAGTAGGGTTTCTGCATCTGTCCTAGAGGCTGATGAGATGAAACAAAGCCGCGTGCTATCACAGTCACCAGGGGGGTGAAAGGGAAAAGTAAAGGCCTCAGAAAGATGCAGTGGGGTGCTGGAGGAAGGAAGTATGGACAACACTACGTTATATGGTTTAGAAAAGACCCGTGGTGTGACCACCACCATCCCTGATGTTACAGAGTGGAGGTGAAGAGGAGGCTTTGCATGGCATGCCATAGCTCAGTAGCTCCTGCACAGCTAGACAAATATTTTCCTCTTTGTTAATTTACCTTTCTGGCCTGTTCTTTGGATGGAAAGTTGGAAGGGCTACTGAAGGAAAACTGATTCAGCAGCTTTGTAAGTTAGATGTTAACAGAAGGACAGGAAAAAAGTGAAAACCTAATCATATAGGACCTTCTTTTAAACACCCCCCCCCCACACACACACACACAAAAGGAATAGAAATCTAGAGGTCGTTGATTAATACCTCACTTTCTAAAAGCATATAGGTATCAGGTATACAGGATTGCTGTCCTGTTGTCTTTCATACCCCTGTGATTTGTGATTAGATATTACACCAGCCTCTGTATAGACATTTGGTAAATGCATACCTGTTTTTCAGTTTCTTGGAAGCAATTTCACATTTCTATCTGGCCTCACACAGTTGTTGTCTGTTGCAGTGTACGAGGTGGAGTTCCTCAATAGTACCCAGAAGAATGTTTTTGATTACTATGAGGCCAAAATCCACAGAATCCTTAAAGCCAGTAAGTATCAAAATGTTTGGCTCCTTTCATTCACCTGTAGGAAAACTAGGTTGATTAAATGTTAGCCAATATGAACCATGTAGATGCCTTCTCTTGCTGTAGAAGGTATACTTCTACACTAGGTTTGCAAGAAGACTGATTTCTTGCAAGGCTCATTTGGTGCAGCTACCTCACCGTTCAGTGCAGCTCAAGGGTAGGTTGCTTTGGTTCACATTGTGCAGCAATCCCAGAGCACATGAGCTCCAATCCTTTCAGCTGAAACTAAACCAGAAGACACATTCCAGCTGCATTCAGTCCACGGCTCCAAATTGGAGCTAGTCTAAGATAAACCCTCAAAAAACATGCATAGTGTGGATGTTAGGTCTTCTGCATCGACTAATTCATTTTATAGACTGCTGTTATTGATCCACATTTTTTTCTACCATAGACATATCGACTGACCTCTGTTTTGATATTAGATGAAGATTTGAAGTGCTTGTTACTCAGTTAACTATTAAGCACTTGCAACCCTCGCAGAGCCGGCTAAGAGTTGTCCACAATGACTTGCCTGAAGTCCGCAAACACAGGAAAACTTCTAGAACTTCAGTTTAATAATTGTGATAACAACAAAGAAGACTTTCTATTTCTTTAGATGCAGTGTAAAGATTTGCACTGCTCTCAGACAATGTCCTTTCGCAGGCGCCTCAGTCCAGCTGTCCCCATGTGAACTTTATCAGCAGCATCAGTGAACACTGATACTCCTCAAAGTAATTTCTGGGTGGGTTGTCAGATGACATCTCAGACTTTGGCTGCTGTGGTATCACGTGGTTGCCAGTTTTGATTTTGGCAGCCAGAGATTGCCCTTAAAAAGCAACTTCAAAGATTTTGAAATCTTCCCTGTCTGGAACAGAATAATTAACTCTCTCCCTCGATCTTTGCCCAGGGGACTGGCAGTGTCACCCACTACTTCATGGCACACAACTTGTGACCTGTGCCTAGTGTTCACTTCCTGCCAGAAAATCACGTCCACACTTTGTGAGTCCAGAGACAGCATCTGTCATACCCAGGGCTTCCCATATGCAGGAAAATGATAATGTACCTAGTGATCAAAACACTAGCTACGGCAGACTACAATGCCAAAATGGAAAGTTTCATTAATTCCTCCAGAAAACCTACAGGATCTAAAGGATTTAGAGCTCTGGGCCCCAATGCATTTGTACTCACAATTCGCAGGCAAGCACTGGAAAGATTTTGTTTCTTGGCAGCTGAGAGAAACATCCTTTGAATATGAAGTTGAAGGGAAGACATTACTTCTCCCATTGCCACCTCTTTCTTTTTGATCTCTTTAAAATCCTCTTTGGTTTGTGTTGTATGATGTAGCTTATGAGTATCAGTAGGCTTTCAGCAGTCTTGGGAGAGGCTGGGAAGGGGCATGAAGCCATGATGATGAAAAAAAAGCAAGGCATTGCATCCAAATCAGCTCATGACTGAACTAGAGTTGTTATCTTTTGTATTTTCTGTGGCTGTTTTGAGTGAGGTTGGTCTCTGCTGCCATCACCAAGGGTAGGTGTGAATTAGTAGGGTGAATTCTCATTCTCTGGACTCCGGCATTCTTTCAGTATCAATCCTTGCAAATAAAGGTTTAGTTCAGAAGACAGATGGAAACACTTATTTGTGTTTGGGAGTCATCAAAAGAGAATTTTGCAGCTGTGCACTCCTCGGATTACTTTGATTATTAATAGAATTAGTGCATGTGGTTTGGATGGCTAACATTTATGCTGGCCTATGAGTCCTTTAGGGGAACAGTATGGCCCATGCAAAATAGCACAGAATCCTTTTTTTTCCTTTTTTTCCCCCAATTTTTTTCTTTCCCATTATAGATTTTTAAAACTTGAAGTAATTGTTTCCCTTAGGTTCTGCTTGGACACTTTGGAACATTATATTTTAATTATTAATTTTTTTTAATTGGAGATTTAGAATTGGAAATTACATAATAACTTGTTGAAGTAATAACTCAAATGCTTATGTTCCCCACACTCTGAACTGTATTAAGCCATTTGTGAAGAATAAGAACCGAGAAGCACCATGGTAATTTAAGCACAATGAACCTGAGGCATAACATCATCATTTTCTCAAGTAGTTCTGATCCATCTTTGCATTCCTTGAACAAAATGAAAATTCAGTACACCATATAGCATAGGAACAATAGAAAGGCCTTGGGTTATATGAGAAAACCTATAGTACTGTATTATTCTATGGAAAATGCAGACGTAAAACAGCATACAATACTGAAGACTGACTTTTCCCTGGCCTGTAAGTACTGTATGTAAAATCAATGCAAGTTTTAACTAGGAAATAGATAAGGTTCTTAGTGCTAGGTTTCACAGATTAGCCTTCTACGTCAAATTCTCTGAAACCTTATTAGTGTTAAAATATTCTACTTCAGGGTTTTATTCTACTCTTAGGGTTTTATTTTGAATAGTAGACTTTCCATACTTGTAATATAATACTTTAGAGAGCAGAAGCTGCACAAGCTTCTATTAACTGATAGGAAGACTGTAGTGTCTTACCTGTAATTTCAGCTGGTTTAATGTTTCATATGTCACCACAGTTGTGCTTGACAATTTACATTATAGTTAGAAAGAGAGTAAGCAGTTAAAATACTGATGTTATTTGCATTTTCTTTTCAAACGGACTCTGAAAATTGTTGTTCTAGCCAAACAACACAGTATCCTCATGACCAGTGGTTAGTCTGATGAATAAACATCTTTCCAGCTCTCATGTCACTGCAGTACCTGAGTAGCCTTCTCTTCTGCCTTGGATGCCCACTTCTGTAATGGGCAGTGCAGCTCTTGCATGGATAATCTTCTGGGCCAGAATCCAGACCAGAATCTTCTAAGTTATTTTAATGTGGAGATCCCCAAGCTCATGTCCTACATATCAGCTTCAGAGTGAACAGCATAAAGGCTAGATCGATGAAGTTTAGGCCAGGTGTGCTAAGGAGAGTGAGTTTTTAATACTGTTTGCTGCATTGCTGAGCCTCAAGACATTTGAATTTAGTTTGTTGGCTTTTAAGACCACTATGAACCTCAGTAATCTGAGATAGATATAAGACAGAAAGTTTTCTTTTTCCTTTGGCTTTTCCTTCAATCTCTGAGATTTAAACTCTGTAAGACCCGAAAGTTCTCCTTCAATAACTACTAGGAGGCCAAGACAACCAACTAAGATAGAAATGGCTTACTGGTAATGTTAAGGGAAATATATCCTACCATAGCATGGCCATTCATTCCCATGTCAAGCCACAACTCCCAAGTGAAATATTACCTTGGCTTAGCAGTGGAGCAAATGATCACAAGGGGTTGTGTCCTGTGAAATATGGTTCTGCTCTTTATTAGAAAAGTTCATGGGGTTTTCTCTTCTTGTGCCACAGCTACCGATGAAAGTATCCAAGTGGGTGCCCATCGACACTTTCTAACACGCTCCGCGTGCAAGTTGAACATAGTCACTGGCAAACGGTACCTCCTCATGGGGAAAGATGGGCAAACAGTTGATTGCAACAACAAGTAAGTGCAGTGGTTTCTGAGCAGCACCGGCTGCTATGGTGGACTGTGTATCCAGAGGATGCTTAACCTATTAGAGTTCCTCCAGAAAGCAAAGGGAGGACCAAATTTCGTAGGGACTGATTCTACTGGCTTTTCAAAAATGCAAAAAGTACCACTCCGTAGGCAAAAGGGTAGCTGTGGGGAACAACTGAGCCACCCAAATCTATCAGCTTTTGTATCTGTGCAGAGCCTGGTTCCCACACTTCTCAGAATCAAAATCTGGGCCTGACTCTACTGGGTTAAAAGCTCACAGCTAGAAAAGGAGAATGGGAAACTCTACATGGTTCTGTCTCCTGCAGATGCCTTACACAACTCCTGTGTTTGCAAAGAAACAGGTTGGGGACCATGGCTAAGACCAGCTCTCAAAGTTTCTGTTATATCATGCATGCAAATAGCATATTCTTCCCATTTCTCATTGTCACACTTTAATGGAAAAAAGGGAATTCATCTGAGGAGGACTTTAGTCTGAGACTATCAAATATTCAGTGAGGAAGACATCTTAAATGTTTCGTTTCCCTGTACAGAACTGGAGAGAGCTAGTGCCTCTGAAAGTTTCTGGGAGGGAGACCTTCTCAATCAAATTGTGAGCACACTTCTTAAAACCTTAAGAAGTTCCCTCTCCCCATCTCTATATGACACCAAAGTGAGTGCTTAAGTCAAGGGCCTGCTTCAACAGAAGCGTGCTAAAGACTGAAGTCTCCCAGCAGAGGTGTAACCCCCAAAGTCTTCTCCAGTCCAGTCGGCTTCTCACCACAGAAAATCAGAAAACCTTTTGTCATACTCTGTTGAAACTAAACTCCCCTTCACTGCATCTCATTGGGGCTTTTGGTGCCACTCCAGAAAACTCTAAGAAACTTAGCCCAAGCTTACCTGGTGTCACTCAAAACACAAGTACAGCCAGGTTTGTCCCAGCTTGGCACTAACACTTCCCAAACTTTATTCAAAGCTCAGTTAACCTGCTGGTGAAACTAGGTTTCAGGCAAGTTTCTTGGCTAGTATAACTCCTCCTGATCTCAGAGATGCCTCAGTGGAGGGATGCAACGTCATGGGTTTTACACTTTCCCATTGCTCCGTGTCAGCGGTAATGACTCCCCTCCTTTTCCTGTCCCCCCGGCATTCAGGATGCAGTACTTCCTCGATGCACAAACCTGGGTGGAGAAAATTCCAGATGACAGTGAGTGCCGCAAGACCCTGCACCGGCAAGCCTGTGCTCTTCTGCAGGACTTCGTGAACACACCTGACAGCCCATGCCTCTTCTGAACCATCCCTCTGCTCCCCACATCCTATCCCTGCAACTGCAACTTGGCTCCTTCCTGAATTTTTCTTGCAAAGTCCGTGCATCAAAGTGACACCTGAAACATTGCAGAGCTGCTTCTGTCGCTGTTTTGCTGATTGGGGTATCTTCTTCTAGATGTATGTGTGTGTGGGTAATACAACCAAAAATGCAGTTACTCTACTAGTTATTGTGTTTATTGTCCCTGACTGGTGAAGACAGAGCAGGAATTTCTGTCTCCCTGATCCATTATACAACAGTGCAATTATCCTGCAACGGATCAAGTGAAAAATCATTGTGCTTCCAGAGCTGATTAATTCCTGCAGTCATTGTCACTGGACAAGAAAAGAGGCCAAGAAATTTGCCTGGGGTAGAAAGAAGAGTGGGCATTCATGGGCTTACCAAGTATAGCCTGTGTTACACTGCTACTGATAGGAAGAGATACTAACACTCATGCTTCAGCACATCAGTTAATTTCTGATTTTAATTGTGGGTCCTTACGTAGGGGAACAAATGACCCCAATCGTACCACAGCAGGCTTTCCATATGCACTTCTGAAGCTGGGACTGGAACTGGCCGAGCATCAGGGATGGGCAGCTGGACTGGATGTGTCCTGTGGCTGACCCAGGGGTCCTGCATGGGCTGGTTAGTGCTGGTAGCTCACTGAGCTCACAGAATTGCTTTTTAATTGCACTCTGTATTCACATGTCTTTCAAGCTTTTCTTTTTTTAGAGTTTAATTAATTTGCATTACTTTAAAAAAAAAAAACAACAAAACCCTGACACAATCTGTGGTTGCATTTTTCTAAAGCATTGTTGCTTCTGTGGCTGTGCAAACAGCTCTGTAGTGGAGACGAAAGATTTGTCAGGGAAAGGTGGGAGGTTTTGTTGCCTCAGTTACTAAGGCTTCCACAAATGGCAGATTAAGATGACGATGAAAAATAACCCCAAAACACAAAACTACTCTTTTCTTAGGATAAGAAAAAGTCTGCAGAAAATGTTCTGATAACACTGATAAGTAGATGGCTTGCAAATACAGGTTTTATTTCTGTAGTTTGCCAGTAAAATGCCATTTGGCAGTCATGCCTGAAGCAGAGAAGAGCTGCGATGAAAAGCTTTGTTTGCTGAACAGGTCACCGTCCGCAGATGCCCGTACCACTGTCTTCATGCCAGCGGCTGCTGAGCACAAAAATTTGCCACCTGGACTGCTTGTGTTACGCTGCAGTAAAAATAAGAAGGGTCTGTTTCAACAATATGATAATTAGTAGGTCCATGCTGATCTGGTTAGTTAGGAGTCAAATGACCGTACTGGATAGGAGGGCCAGTAGTGAGCTTTGTGTGGACAAGACACTACCCAGCAACAGCACCTAGCACAACAGCTACACTGTGAGAGCCTTCAGGTTCATAGAAGACTGCGTACCAGCACTGTGAACTGCCCAGCTATGTCCGAAGGCTGTAAACTCAAGTATAATGACAGCTGAACTCGGGTATCGGCAATGTCCCCCACTCAGCGGCCAGGTGTTGCATGGATGGAGGGTGGGAAAGGCTCATTCTATGAAAACCTGCACCACCACTTCGTGACGTCTGTAAAGGAGGATAAGAAACCTCTCGAAGGTGCAAGACAGACACTTAAATTAACATAGGACAATTTGTTTTCCTCATTGTTTGCCACAGCTTTCAGATTTAGGAAATGTGACTGTAACGCCAGGACATACATTCTTTTCCTTTTATTACAGAGCTTACAGAAATGTCAGTGATGTGGTAAAACCCAGCTGAGGTCAGTAAACCAAGTGCCAATTTCTACTCATATCAGATGAAGAATAGGCTGTTCCACTGACATACCAATTATCCAGTAATTCTGTTGATAGTTATGAAAGAATACCTCTAAGGTTAGGGGCCAAATCCTTCTTTCCACTCTGCAGGACTTGAGTTAAACAGCAGTGACTGACCCTTTTGCTGTGTGGAGTACAAGAGCTCAGAGGTTCTCACTTAGAAGACAAATCACCAAATAATTGCTACACTCAAGACTCCATAAAATGTGGTGAAAGCACCATTAAAATTTCATATTAGGTCTAACATGCATTTCATGTATTTTATTGCATTTTACATATTTTCTTCCATTCTGCTTGGAGATGAGTCTAAGCTGAAACTGCTTAGTGAGATTGCAAATCTATGTGAGATTGCAAATCTCCTAATGTGGGAGCTATGTGTGATTATTAAATTGTTTTTACTCTTATTTTTAGTACAGAGGACCGAAGCATGCTTCTACTTTAATTCTGGTAATCTGGAACCCCTTGCTTCCTGGGAAAACCTTTAAATCTCTCCGCCCAAGGGGCTAGCATAGAACAGTCTCTATCCCCCTCTACTTTTCTGCCCCAAACTCTCAAGCATATTTATAGGGAGAGGGAAGACAATGGTGGAATTATTCTCTGCCACCAAGGTTGTTAACATTTGCAGGCAGCACAGCTGAAGACCTGCCGGAGACTCGGCCAGCACCATGGAGGCCTGCTTGAGGGCTTTAGAAGCATTCATTTCTCCTGCTGCTGACACAACCTGTGATGCAAGAGAAATGGAAACCGCACTGTGACACTGCCCGTAGCGGGGAAAATCCACCTGTATAATGAGGCAAAAACAAACAGGCACTTGGATGCCTAGGACAAGGATATGAGAGCTTGGGGGTAGACGTTGCTGTGGGTCTCACCTTAGCTCTTGCCTCTCGAGCAGCCTCTGCTTCGGCTGCCATCGCCCTCTGCATGGCCACAGGAATCCTGACATCTTTGATCTCCACACGTGCCACTTTGATTCCCCACTGCTTCGTGGCACTGTTGAGGACAGCCTTAGGGACAAACACACAACTCACCACGAAGAGCACAGCGCTAGCAGAGAGAAAACCACGCAATGTCCCCTGCCGTTTAGACAGAAAGAAAGGCAGCGTGCAAACCTGCACCACAGAAAGACGGAACCCTCCAGGGACACGAACATCCAATGTGGTGTGCGTACCACACGCTTATGAAACTCTTGCTGATCAACACCGGTGTCTCCTGTGTGGTTTCTCTACTGCCTTCTAAATTATGATACCCATCCTTTCTTTGGTGAGGAATTAGCAAACTTCTCCCTTTTACAAAGTAATACTATAGCAACTTCCTAGAACAGCACAACGCTGTAAAAGTACGCTATGGGTGAAAGACACAGCCCAGCCCTGCAATCCTGGCACATTTTTCTGCTACTGCAATCCACGTCACCACCGTGACCCTGGCTCTGCCCACGGCCGCTCTCCTGGATGGGCACGTGGTATGATCTCTCTCTGATTTGACTATGCCTCGCCTCTGACTAAAAAAGAGTAAATTAGGTGTTGGATTTCTTCTCTGCTCCCTCTTTGGCTGCCAAATAAAAAACCAAAATAGATGGCATTTTAAAGCATAAAACAACTTGGTTCCATACTCTCAGTTGTTATGACAGGAGATACAAGCCTTGCCTTCATTAAACCTCAATCAAGGGTCTGCTCAAGATGATAGAGCTTCCCACGAGCAGCAGACTTCTTTCTCACCAATTGCAGCAGCTTCTGTGCAAAGACTAAACTGATTTATTCAGGTCACTGGTTAATTTCAGAATCTTCATTGATTTTTGATACAAAATAACTCTTCTACAAGAACCTGGGGAAATACCTTTAGAATAACTTTGGCTCTAAGCAATGAGATGTATGATTGAAAAAAGCATAAAGGAAAAATTTTTTGTCATTGTTGCGGAAAGAAAGAGAGATTATTTCTGATTTGCTATTCCCCAGAACACATCTCCATGCTTGTCAGTAAATTTTGAGAGTCAGATTTACCTGTGCAATCTCCTCACGACCTGCCAGGAGCTGAGCCAAGCTCTGTGCACCCAGAACATTTCTCAGGGCTGTCTGTGCCAAGAGGAAGGTAGCTGAGTGGACATCGGTGACGTTAGCGACGGCGCCGACAGCACTGTGGATCCTGTAATACACCACCCCATCGACTCAGGTAGTAACAGCATCTTTCATGAGAATCTGTATTCAAGAAATGTACAGAATTAGAGAAGGATCCAATAACACATCCTTTGCCAAGGAAGGGGGAATAATTTTTTTTTCCCCTTAGTGAGGAAAAGGTCCTGATAATTCAAGGAAACTAAGAATTTCTTTTGGTTCCTTTGTCATCCCCCTGAGAAATGGCTGCAAGGAAGCTATCCAGCATCACCGAAGTTTAAACTGGGGTAAAATGTTGTACATAGCCTTTAAACAATCATTTCAATAGTAAGTAAGTGAATCTCATAACTTGGATTAATTTCTTTTGTAATAATAAATGATGGTTATCCTCTTCCTTTCTTGTAGAAATGGCCATTAATGATTTTATACATTGCATGCAGTTTGGAAGATCTGTGCTACTTTCCATGAACAATGTATTTGTAAGAAAGAAACATCAGCGAATTAAAACAAAAATGAAAAGCAAAGTGCTAGAAATTGTGAGAAGAAACTCGGAAAAATATTTAAGTAATCATAGAGGAGTTGTGTCACCTTTTGACAGACAAGTCCCCTGTGCCTCAGCAGGCAGTTGGCCTCAGCAGATCACTGATGATGCTCCACTATCTCTTCCCTCCTCAGCATCTTTTGGCCACAAGTAAATGCTTCACAGAAGCCCTGCCAACTTCTGCAGAAGCCTTGCCAAAAGCTGCTAAGCCTTGTACAGCACAAGGACTGCGACCATCTTCCTTCCAGCCTCCCATTTTGGGGGAGGCATTTTTCATTCCACCACATGCACCCCTGCAACCTGCCCTCTGAGAAAAGGCTCTTTCTGATTACAGAAAGATAATGGTCCAAGAAACAGCTCCTGGGGAACACAATGGGCAAACCTGGCGGCCAAAGAGGTCCTGGGGTGATCTCTTCCCCCTCTGCTCTTCGTGTAAGGAAGGGGACAGCAGTGCCAACTCCACGAGCAGAAGCGTTGTACTGCAGTGGGGTTGGGGCCACATGGAGCCAGAACTTTGGCAGGAGGACAGGAGTTGCTCAGCAACTGAGTCTTCAGACTAAATTCTTCAGTCAATGTTTGTCAATAAAA
>NW_009598503.1:0-30346 GCF_000690535.1 Cariama cristata | reverse complement strand
GATGTGAGTTTTGTGGATGATTGTCTGCTAATTTCTGTAAATTTAAGGAGATTTGTTACCCATATGTAATTTGCCTTTTCAGAAACATGTAGAGTGTGTGTACCTTCAAGCAGCAACTACAACATTAGTGAAGGGTTTTTCGAACGGTGAGCTGCATGTCAGATCCAATTTTATTAGGACATTCATTTCTGGATATCTTACATTAATCTATTGCTTCATTTCTATGTGTGGAATAACAATACAATTGGGATTTTTTTAGCCTCTCTTCTCTGCCTCCCATTTGCAGTTCTGCCCCCTCTCCTTATCCTTTATCTTACAGTTCTGAACATCAGCAAGAGGAGTTTGCTTGGCCTGCACCGATGTGTCTGCGGGTTTTCGTAAGTAGTTTTGTAAGCAGTTTGGAAGTCAGAAGATACAGCAAATAAGCTAAATTCTATATGGTAGCTCACGGCTGCAAGACTATAAAACACCTGCATTATTTTTGATCGTGCCGCGAGTCAGCTCTATCTTTTATTTCTGTTTTAGATGGTTGCTACAGAATAGTTACCTCTTGTGGAGGAATGTTACAGGTAACCATTCTAAGATCAACCCTGGTAAACATATCTGTACATGGAAGTACAAAGAACATACCTGAAAAATAAAAATAATGAGATGAAACGTGTCTGAAAGCTAAATCTAGAACCAGATATCGTGTACAAAGCAACAGATGGAAATATCCACAGGGTGGGTAATGAGCCCACCTCCTTACCACAGCTGCCCTTTCTGGTACAGCAGGTGACAACAGCGAGGTTTTGCATTTTCAAATAACAGAGGGAAATGCAGATATCTGCAAATAATGTGAATTTATTAGAGCTTAATGACCTAGGGCTCTGGACTGGGAATGGGCAGATTGCAGTTCTGGTCTCAAACCTGCAATGAGACTTTTGGCAAAAATTCCTTCCATGCCTTTGTTTAGTTTCCCCTTTTTAAATCATAAGCCAAACATGGTACAGTATGCGTGTCCCCAGGAAAGACATCCCCCAGGTCCAGATTCCTGCACCACCTGTAGGTTTCCACACGAGGAACGTTGTCCCAAGATCTGGCACATCCCGTGAAGGAGTCCCCACTCTCCCTTCACTGGAGAGGGAGACTTGACACAACTATTCTTCTAACCTCAACACCTTGCCTAGGTGCCCAGAGCCACACTGAAGAGTTCTGCACCTGCCCTAGCTGCTCTGTGGACCACATGGCTATTATTCAAGAGGAAGGACAGTACCTGGAAAGGACTTTTTCCTCTTATTTCAACTTCCAGTTTGCCCAGTTTCATTGCACAGAAGTGGTAACTGCACCAATGCAAATACCTCATGTTGTTGGGTTTGGTTTGTATTTGTGATTTGTAACTTCATTCTAGGTGACTGTAACAAACCATATAGATGCAGACTGTCCCTGCCCTGGCACATTTACCATTTTCAGAGCAGAAGACAGCTACAGAGCTGGCAGAAACAAGCAGTGTTGGAGGTGAGGTACAGGGAGAGTGGTCACAATCACTCAAAAAAGTCCATGGCAGACCTGAAGACTGCATTTAAACCTCCCTGGTCCCCACCAGTGTCTGCAGTATGAGTTCAACCTTCTGTTGTCCAACCTACTCAACAGCAAAGTCATACCTGGTATGTCCAACCTACTCAACAGCAAAGTCAAAACTGGTATCAAGGTCCTCAAACTTCTGTGTTGCTCTGTGACAGGGGGGTGGCTTTATCTTCTCTTCAGAAAAACAAACAGCCTGCCGGTAAAGGAACTGCAGCAGAGAGGACGACCTCATTCCCCCTATGCTATGAAGAAGGATTTCATGGACCTCTGCAATTCTTTATGTGATTGGAGTGCATCATAATGAAATAAAACCAGTGCATCTTAACAGAATAAAACGGCATGCATTCACCTGGTCCTTTTGCTTTCTTAGACAGTATACATCCCAGTCGAAATACAACAGCACGTTCATATTCTCTGATAACCTAGGAAAATATTTTAAATTTAGAATTTTACAACTAATTCTATTCCTGCTCTCTGATCTGATTTTTTAAATCTTTGGCATCTGTATTAAATGTGAAAAAAGTATAAATAATATAGGAACCAATAAAGCTGCAAATCACTAGGGATTTTACGTCTTCTCCTCACCTTTTTCACGCTTTGCTGGAAAAATTCAGACCCTGGCCCTGCAAACACATTACAAAACAGATTGAATATGAAATTGCCACTGATCTAATGAGGCTACCCGCAACTCTCTCAACATCAGTAGTGTAGTCACTCGGAGGAGCTGTAGGCAAGATACGTCTCACCTCAGACAATCCAGCTAAAACTACTCCGGTTAGTGTATCAGGACTACTCAAAGCCTGGTGTTCGGGGCAATCACCCTGGTAACTCACTCCTAAAAATGGCTTTAAATTAATCATATTATGCCCATGTCTCAAAGTGGCCTTTTGTAGGTTAAGGTTATATAGTTGCTCAATGTAGGGACCCATGTTCGCATGTCACTCACTATTGCTGGCAGCATCAAATATGAGTTCTTTAGAAAAGTTTGTGTATTTATTCTCCCAGTGATGTAAAGCAGGGAAGTTTAACCGGTGATGGAAGTTGAGACTGGAAGAAATTAAATAAGTTGTGGTGATACAGAAAGTCAGTGGAAGAACGTGTATCTTGGTCCCAGACCACATCTTTGCTACAAGCCCTTATAATTCCCCCAAAGTGAATGTGAAGTGCCTTTTGTTATCAAAATCAATAAAACAATAAAC
This sequence comes from Cariama cristata, assembly GCF_000690535.1. Lineage (NCBI taxonomy): Eukaryota > Metazoa > Chordata > Aves > Cariamiformes > Cariamidae > Cariama > Cariama cristata. The sequence goes on along the minus strand of NW_009598503.1, from coordinate 27,581 downwards.
ATAAGTAACAATGATGATAAGACAGTGTTCTTTATGCGCCTCAAATGCCACTAGCTTACCTTGATACACGCCCAGAGGGAAATAGGAGCAGGAGGAACAAAAGGGAAACCAGGATCCATCCACAGGCACCAATGCCTTTCCGCCTGTCGGCTATAAAAAAATAAGGAAAAAGAGCGATGAATGCAAATTGTGAAGAGAGTTATCCGAGGGATGCAGATCTAGCCCAGTGCAATCATGAGGGACTGCAAAGTCCACAGAGACTCACTGCCTCTTCCTCCCTCCCATCGCTCACAGAAAGCCATAAAAGCCCTAACCAAACATCCAACCTTATGGCCCTTCTGCCCGAAAGGTTAAAAGGTTCAGAAAGACATTTTGCAACAGAAAAGAAAGAGGAAAAATGAAAGGCATTGCCAAAGCTGGGGGCTGTGAAGGAGAAATAAGTCATTGGGTGGAGTATCCATGGGTACGAAACTGTCAGTGTGCCACGGCTGGGGCAAAAGATTTTGTTTGTATGAAACAGGTAATAAGGAAAATAAGGGGAACTCTTGCTGTCTTTAGATGAATGTTTTGAGAAATATTGATGGACCAGTCCATCCCTTGGAGCATAAGCTTCAGAACGAGTGCTTGTCAAAATGCACGCCCATGCATTTTGAGTAGTTCTCTCACTGCGTTCCACTCGTCTCATTCCAAAATTTCATTATAATGAAATTGCATTATTTCATTATAATGAAATCAAAATATAACAAAATAATTTCATTATTTTAGTGCCTGAAGGGAAGGTAGTGGTGAGTTGCTGTTAAAGTACTAAGAGTTTGGGAAGTTTTGTGTAAGGAAAAGGTGATCAAGGAGCAGCAGCTCTTTGAAGAGAAGAGCAGCTGGAGCTGCTGAGGTTTTCACAGAAGAGGTACAGAAGAGGGCAAGGAGTGAAGCAGGACAGTCCTGCCATCAGGACAGCGTGCTGCAAGGTCAACGGAATTTTTGCTAAATGCAGAAATGCCTTGGATCAGGAGAGTCACAAGAAAAGCAGAAGCGGCAGGGATGCAGGCTGGGCTAGCCCCCAAGGGCTGCCCAGCTGCCAGGTTTGGGCCAGAAGAGGATTTTTGCAGGCATGAGCATCAAGAGATGGGAAGCTGAATTTCACAGCCTGTTTCCCAATGCAAGGGGAAGAGGCAGGAGAGAGGGACGAAGGCTCAGCGGTCTCCTCAGTGAATCTCCCCCATGCTGATGGAAAGATGCAGCGTGTTTTGGATATGTTACTTTAAAGTTATAGGGTAGCACTGGGAATTTCTGACATCAAATAAAATTCATACGCAGATAGAAACTGATAAATAGAGAAGAAAACAATTCGTTTTATGCTTTGTGAGAAAAAACTCATTACCGCAGTGAAACAGCATGAGGCTACCTGATCTATAAGGGACAAGCTAACAGAGCAGGGGAGCAGGACTGACAGGTCTGTCAGAAAACCCCCAGCAACCCAAAGCAGGAGACACAACCCAGCCCTCCTGCAGCTCCTTCCTCTCTCCGGTACCTCTGCCTGTAGCCGGAATGCGCCTGCTGGCAATGTTTAATGCAAACCTGGGTGTTGCAACCAAGCCCTTTGCTGCTTGCAGTTTTGCCCATCCTACCTCTGAGGTTCTCGTTGTGGATTTAATCACTCACACATAAATATGTTTGCATCCTCCCCGAGAGCTGGGCACAGAATTGCTTTCCTCCCGACCCTTTCCAACAAACAGTGATTTGAAAGCCCTGGTTGTTTCACGAGGTATCATCAGCCATTCTGCAATCAGTGGTAGGAATGATTTGAGGAGCTCCCCTGAGTAGGTTCCCATGCAAACTTTAAAGCCATGTGTACGAAGACAGGACTTTTAAGATTTAATGTGAAAATCTTTAACTCTTTCACTGCTGCTTGTTTGCCACACAGTGCACTTCACGTTACACTGGTGGTGTGTCAGGCTACGACAGGTACATGAAGTACAGGCAGTCAAGCCTCTTTTAATCAGTGGAAAGAGATCATTGAACGGGCATCACTCATAATTCTTAATCCGAAACTTGGAGAAATTAATCCTGAAGGGATGTTTTGCACTCTTTATTTCACCTAAATGATTAGCTTACAGGAAAATGTCTGAAGATCTTTTTCTCCAGTGTCAAACCTGCTTATGAAGAACCTCCTCAAAGCGAATTTTGGATTGTAGCATCATCTGCCATCATCTATCTGAGACCACTGCGAAGACACCAGGTAGGAATGACACAATCCAGAGACAGGGGGAATGGCTGGGAACAAATCCCTGCGCTCTGCAGATTGGTATTCGAGCAGCTGAGAAGAGGTAGGGGGTCAAGGTATCACTCATCACCACTATGGGCAAAAAGCACACATCCAAAACTTGACAAAGTGTGATTGGATCCTTCTCCATGAGAACTGTCCTAGAGATCCTGATGCCAGCTAAAAATGTAGATTCCAATGAGAAAAGCAGGATATGAAAGTATGCCTTCTTAACAGTGAATCCAGACCTAGCTCCCCCAAAACCACCACCAATGTTGTCTGACTACCCCACAAGGATAATTTGGTTATCCAGACCTAGCTCCCCCAAAACCACCACAAATGTTGTCTGATTACCCCACAAGGATAATTTAACCACAAGGCAAACAGAAGACTCCAGAAAAACGCAATAGTGAAGAAGAAGGATCGGTCACAACCCAGTGCATCAGTGATCTGGTTTTGCCATGCCTCTGTACAGATTACAATAGTTGTAACCACCAAAAAACCTCACTTGAATCTACAGTCCAGAGCAAACCAAGAGCTGCAATGCCCTGCAAAATGTGAGAGCTCATCAACCAGCAGTTATGAAAAAGCTACAGGACACTTCAAAGATTCACTTAGTTTTTTCTTGACACACTCATCATGGTATATCACAAACACACTTGATACACAAAATCATGATGTGGGTGCCAAACTTGAAAAGTAAATTAAAACTTCATGTCCAAGTTGTCTTGTGAAGAATATAAAGAACTGTGGGTAAAAATTCCCAACAAGCAACAAGAGACGGAGCGGACTCCACCTCTTGTAACTACTATGCACCCTCCTGCTTTCTACAAGCTCCCAAATCAATCCTGCCAAGGTTAACGCTTGTCCCACCGCACTACCCATCCTTACGGCCAGCCACAACGGTGAAAACAGCACACATTGCCAGTAACATCTTGGTTTGGTATCAGTTCCCTTGCTTGAAGAGAGCACCAGGTGTTCATCACACAAGTCCAAACACATCAAGTGTCCTTTTGGGGCTGAAAAACTCTTCTGCCTTCCCTAACTAACTCCTGGTTTTCCCTTTCCACCCCATCCCTACATAGAGAAGTGTATCAATAGCTGAGTCTGCCATTTTAGTCCCTGGGGCCATTTAGCCAGAAGGCAGATGTCGGTGCATGCTGGCAGGGCGGTAGGAGGCAATTGCTCTGTCACTCACAGTGGCAGATTCTGAATTTTCATCTCCAGCTTATGTGGGAGATATGATGAATGCCTGGAACCAAATGTACTTTTTTTGTTTGGTTAGTTTTGCTCCTTTTTATTACTATTGAGAACCCCCTCCCCCCCAAAGCAAGGCTTACCAATGAGATGCTCCATGTTGTCTTTCTTGGGCATCTCCCTCTGGGGATCCATCCCATTCAAGGGAAGCTCTGGTCCCCTCACGGACAAGGCTGCAGCGTATCTTGAAACTGCACAGTGCTCACACAAAGCACTGAAGGGAGAGGCGGGGTGAAAGAGAAATCCCCACTGGTACCAGGGTCCTCTGGGAGCTGGTTACCCTGGTGAGGATAGGATGTTTACAAAAACAAACTCTTGTGGATCAAGGTTGTCTCTGATTAACTCCATGGTCTTCTGTGGCTGTCTTCTGGCTGGGGATGCACTTGGCCCAGCTGGTTTTAGACCCTACAAAACCAAAGCTGGAAATTATTTCTATGAGTCAGTAATATCTGCTGCCAAAGAGGAAAAAAAAAAGAACAAGACAAGACAGAAAGAGAAGATAAAGAGAAAACAAGTCCTATGAGGAGCTGCTGAGGGAGCTCGGGGTGTTTGGTCTGGACAAGAGGAGGCTGAGGGGAGACCTGATCGCTCTCTACAACGACCTGAAAGGAGGGTGTAGCCAGGCGGGGGTTGGTCTCTTCTCCCAAGTAACTAGCGATAGGACAAGACGAAATGGCCTCAGGTTGTGCCAGGGGATGTTCAGGTTGGATATTAGGAAAAATTTCTTCACCAAAAGGGTTGTCAAGCACTGGAACAGGCTGCCCAGGGAAGTGGTGGAGTCACCACCCCTGGAGGTATTTAACAATAATGTGTAATGTGGTGCTCAGGGACATGGTTTAGTGGTGGGCTTGGCCATGCTAGGTTAACGGTTGGACTTGACAAGATCTCCAACCTAAACGATTCTACAATTCTATAAAGCCATAGGGTACAGACTGGGTACTGCTCCTCTGTTGTACATTCTTGATATTACAGGGCTCAGCTGCTGTTCAGATCTCAAACACTGGCAACATACACAACCTCCAGCTGAGGTCCCCATGCTGTGTAGAACTGCGCCTCACACACTTTGTGATACTTTCCATCACTATAGGGTGAACCCTGTCGTGCTAGATAACCTAAAAACCACCGTAGAAGCATTTCAGCTCCAAAGTCTTAAAATTTTCCCCCAAAGAAGAACATTTTTCACAAAATACTTTTTAATATTGACAATCAACCAAGCATAGCATTTCAGACGAAGCCATTTCTGAAGGCTGCAGCAGCAGAGAGCAGCCTTCTCAAAGGACACAAATCTGTGGCTTCTTATTTGAGAAGAATTAAGAGGTGGCTTTTCACATGCAATTTATGAGTTTGACATACAGCTGCATTAATTATACGGCTGTTTTCCATGGGCATCCATCATCTAAAATATCTTTGAAGATCTGGCTCCAGCTTCATTTCTCTTAAGACTTCATTTCTGCCCATAATCACACTGGTCCTAGATGGGTCACTGAAAGCTGATTGCTCCCCAAAGAATCCTTCCTCAGCTTCACAGAGAGGAAACCACACCACTGAATGGATGTTTTAAATCATGGTGAACACCAGAAGCACAGCTTGCAAAACTGGGATCGATGTGCTCATTGCAATATCTTCCCAAATATGTCACAATATCCATTTGAAGTAATTTGTAGCATTTTCCTCATTATTTGGCTTCTCAGGCTGAGTTGTGAGATCAAACCTGTTCAGGACAGATGCCTACTAGCAGGGTAGCAAGGGTGAACAGCTAAAGAGAAAAGTGCTTTAATTATTTCAGAAGCAAAAACATAATATGCAAAACTACCCCAACATGCGTTTTTTTCTATTTTACAGCAACTCACTTTTATTGAAAGTAACTTTATTCCAAGCCATCTGAATGCTACAATATACACAGCTGCTTATACCATCAGAGAGATGAGCAAAACATATTAAAAATCTAACAGAAAGAATTGTTCCCTGCTGTTTATTGACAATTCCCTGAGGTGCCTGTAAATATACCCCTTGAAAGGTGACTAAAGCAGATGGTGCTTTTCTTTTATGTTCAGGAACATAGCTGTATTAATTTCTCCGTGTTAACTTCAGTTGCACTTTTATTCGCCGTTTCCAAAATCTGATCAAAGGCAGGGCAATCTTGATCCTTTCTCCTTGGGGCTACACTGGAGCACATGGATAACTCATGTCGCAAAGTGCTACAAAACACTCAGAGAAGAAAATACATGATGGCTCTGGGGCAAAGCCGTCTACAAGCTGCAAGTTGACGAGTGCTGAACAGCCTGGCACAGCCCTGTGTCACAGAGCAGTACCACAACGAAAACCAGTTTGAGTCCAAAGCCTTGAGCAGGACTTACAAGCAACGTTAGACGAGCGTGGCTCGGGTCAGTGACAGTTCAGCTATTTCTGCAGTGTGCCGATGTAGCCAAAGCCTTCAACTTCTATTCTGAAAGCAACACAAAGGCTCAGGTCAGGCATGAGGATTAGGTGCTTACCTGTCCACACGCCATTCTCCAACATTGCTCTGCACCAACTGCTACATTTGCAAATGGCACCAGTCCTTTACAATTTCTCTGAAGCACCCAGTTGCTCCCACTTGTCATCCAGTTGCAGAGACTTAATCCTACAGACCAAGCACCCACTTCAAAGTTTGTTAAAACCAGAATGGGAATTCTCACACACAACCATTTCTAAACAGTGCCAATCCCAAAGGTATCAAAAAGGTCATCAGGTAGTCCTCACATGAAATTTGCACATAACAAAGTTCTATGTTCCAGTTTGTCTTCTTCTGACCTTTTTAGGCCCATACTACTTTCCTTCCCATGCATTGGGTTTAGCCACTCCCTAAAGGTTTCTCCACCTATCCTTTCCTGGCCCTGAATTCTGCCTAGACACTAGCTTATTTGCTTCAGGCTTGTACTTCCTTTCTCCCAGATCAAACTTTAGAAGAAGGGACAGGATGCAGTGCAGATTACCAGTACCATCCTATTGCTTGTAGGAACAACTCCATACTGCTCCTCCTCCTTGTGAAAATGGCATCAGCTTTCAATAGCTGAAGATGGGGAGATGACAGGAGGCACCTCTTTGACTGCACTTCACTAGAGCAGGAGTGAATACGAGAGACAGTCAATCAAAAGGATAGCTCCCATCTCAATCCAGAAAGGAAGGGAATTTGCAAGAAAGTAAGAACATTCATACCATGGCAAGTTTCCTTCCAGGCCCAGCCAAACGCACAACACTCACTTGCAAATCAGAGGAAGAAGAGGACAGAAAATTGCTCCGTTTCTCTCATATTCACTACAGTTGCAATTAAAGCATTTGAAAGAAATATTGGAATTTGTATTTGCAAACACAATCCCAGTATGTTCTTAGTTGTTCCAAATAAAGATTTTTATTTCAAAGAACATTTCACTACACCTTATCTTCGCAGTCTGTCAACATTGCTGAAATATAGCATAATAGGCAACTTGAACAATGAAAAAATCATAGTCCAGAATTGAAGTGACACAGCAACAGCCCTTTCCCAGCACAGTCTCAGTGTAAGATTTGGCATGGTTTGCCCCAGGAGCAGACTCTTCTTTGGCTTTTTAAAAATGGTGCTTGAGTAAGCATGAAAAAAAGCTCAGGAAATATCACCCCCTTCAGAAATTCCAAGGTTGGGTCACAGGAGTTTGCTGCAATGCAGAACACACACTTTATTCCTGAAGAGAAAAAAATTAATAAAAACAATTTTACATCAGGAGAAATATTTAAGAAATTGAAACTTACCTTAATCCTAACCACTGGAAAGTTCAATTTACAAAATCCTGCTCAATATGATTCACTAAGAACCAGAGAGCTCATTCTAGACAAAAAAACTTGATGGTTTATTGCTTCTTAACTTATTTGTTCACTTGTCTAACACTGATGTCCAGCTTCTATGTAAAACCACCCCAGCCATGCATCAAATGCTCTTTTCTGGGTAAGCAGCATTTGATACAGTGGATATTCACTATTTCTCACCTGTTTTCACTTGGAGAAACAGGGCTTCACAGTCTCTTAGGTATCTTTGAGTTAGCTAATGTTCAGACAGAAAAATCCAACCACCCACACCCCATGATCATTCAATAGATGTTTTCAGAAACAGACGTACAAACTGTACAAACTGCTTACTTTTTGATAAAACACTGCATAACAGCTGATGTCCAGTACTTGGTTTTGACTACAAGGTAATGTGAATTAGTTTAAACTTCAATCAAAAGTAATACGTAAATTTGATTATTACAATGCAAGACTACCCAATTGCTGACAAAGTATTGAGGACACTATTTAAATTTTTTACGTAAACACTTCATAGGATATTTCTATTGCCACTCTTTAGGAAACCAGTTTTATAATTCAGTATATAATTCTGCATCAAAAAGAAACAGCATAAGCAAGATCAAACATTATGAAGTGTCTTAGTACAAACAAGTTTATTCATCTGTATTTTAGGTAAATATGTAAATAGTCAGCAAAGCCTTGTTGTCATGACTGTAAACCTTTTATTTAAAAAAATTGTGTTAAAAACCAATACAGGAATTTCCGTTAATGTTCTAAAAAAGTTTGTTCACATCTTGAAAGAAAATACATTAGCAACATCTCCCAGCAGAATTCATCTTTAAAAAAGTAAAACTCTAGGTGCAGAGCTTTTCTAAGTATAGTATCCTCTACATTTTAATTTAAACACAGGATTGAATATCATTCATCTCTGTTGTCTCTAGGACATGATCAAGAGTTTATCTTAAATAGATGATATTCAATGATGTGTTACACATTGCCACAGGTACTAACATTATTAGAAGAGTGCACAACTGACTTTCACTAACAGAGCAAGACCTTTCTATACGCTGCGTCATAACCCTTCCTAACCAATACAGTTAATTTAGCTATATGCCTTTAAAATCCTGTACGTTTTCCAAGGAAAAATAATAAAAAAAAATCCATGGTCCAAATTCTGCTCCCGCTTATATTCACAGGATAACGTAAGCACCATCAAGTTGTGGTTTATAGCGGAAAAGCATGTAGAGAACAAGTGAGTTTACGAGTATAAGGGAGAGAAGAACTTGACCCATATCTGTAAACATTCACAGAAGTCTGCAGTCAAAAGTGCCGGCTAGGCAGCCTATCCGCAGTACAATTATTTCATTCACAGAGAGATGTGGGGGCAGGGAAAGTGTTATGGAACATTATTTTAGAGGCAAATTAAAATGCTTTTATGTACTTTGGAAAGACATATTCTCAGCTACCTAAACCATACTCCAGTAAAACATAATCCACTTCTACCCAAAAACAGTACAGCATGATTTCCTAGCTCTCCTGGTCAGATACAGACAAAGGAGTACTCAATTCAGCAGCAAGCCCATGACAATATTTCAAAGCGTAAGAAAACCCCAACACCCCTCCGATCTAGCCTCCCTTACCATACCGCTGATGCTAGCAGGACATCCGCACGCATACAAAGAGAAGATCCGAAGAACCAGAAACTGACCTTGACCTATGCACACACAAGAAGTGTGCATCTAGATGAAAGCTCGTCTACAGCTTTAAGTATCTAGTTTCAGTCTAGATCTCATTCTGTATTAACCACATATACCATAAAAAACATAACAGAAGGATAGGTGCTTATACACACTAGTAAGTATACTTGTTCTCCTCATTCAGTTTGACAGCCAATTGCTCTATTTACATAAACATCTGTTTGAATGTTCCTGATCCTGTAAGACACCAAACATTCAATTCATAAGCTAAAAGGAGAGTCAAGGATGCTCAGCAATTCACAGGATCAGACCCTGAACGAATTAAATGCAATCACAAATTAGGTTTGACATCTGACACAGCCTCCTGGAATCATTTTACCCTCATGTCTTCCCCCTCTTTCCCCATTTCAGACCATGCTCCCACTGACACGGAGACAGCCTTCAAAGTGAATAGGATCAGGCTCTGTCAAGCAACCACTGCAGTCTTTAAAAATGTCAGGTATTTATTGCCATCCACTCTGGGGCAGACTTGTCTGCAATGAAAATGGTGTTCCTGGTGTTGACGGATAGTTAGCAAAACCTTCAGGCTGAGCTGTATAGTTCTCCAGAGCAGAAGCAGAATGTGCCTTCAAGGAAGAGAAGAAGTTAGGAAACAGCACTGATAAAAACAAAGAAACAAGCAAACAATCTAAATCAAGCAAAATTTCAGGCACAATACCACTCCTACTCAAGCCAAAATAAAGTACAATCTGAAGTATGCAAAGAACAGAGATGAGCAATGCACGTATATGCAGATGTTAAACTGTAGTGCAACCATTGCTCTGAAATACCAGAGAATGAGGAAAGCAGTTGGATTAAGAGGAAAAATGAAGAAGCGTTAATAGCGTTTACTTTTCCAGTGGAGTAAGTCATAGTTGATTTGGAAGGCATAGTTTAATCAGGAGCTGCAGTATTTCACTGACTTTGAACTTTTTTTATCTTCATTGCTCAAGTAGCTAAGTGTTAATTTTAGTGACTGGAACTTGTAAACAAGAAAACTGACATCTCCTCAATGCAATCTGTGTACATAGATTTCTACAGAATAAATAAATTCCTGAGCTGCAAAAGCAGTATGGTCTAGATTACGTAATTTGCTGCTTCTATTTCCCCTGATATTCAAAAGATATCTGACAATATTCTGCATATGGAACAGTACTTAGACACATGCTCCATTTCAAAAACTGACATGTCACAGAAGAGAGGAAACATTAATTCATGAGACTCAACTGCCTCTTTTAGTATTTTGTAGAAAAGGACAAATTTTCTACCAGAATCCTTAATCTGTACAGAGACCACTTTTAACAGAGGCAAACTAAACATCTAAATACAAACTCTGATGACAGTTTCAGTTAACTTATGCAGGTTGATGACTGAAACAAGTTGTTTCATGGACAAGAGAGATGATGACAGCACACACTACCTAAAGCCACCTCAAGCTTATATTACAACAATTGTATCTGTGGGAACTATGAAGAAAAAGGCACAACCACAGCAGACACAAATTCAAGACAATCTGATTGCATGTGTAGGGGGGCACATAACTCACAAAGTGGTTGTCCACAGAAATCTTTAAGTATTAAAATATCAGACTGGAACTGAGCACAAATTTTGCAACTACATGGTCAGCTCATTAGATTTAACACAAACCTAGCAACAAAATTCACTTGCATGCCCTTTCTTTTTTCTTTCACCCCTCCTCATTTTACAAAGTTTTCAAAAAAGGTTTAATCACATTCATAATGTTCAGAAGCACTGTACATTGGCCTTGAGTAAGAAGTTAATATGAGTTGTTCTTTATCATCATCCTTGTAATCAGTTCTCAAACAAGTTAGGGGTTTTAACCATTTACTGACTTAAACTAATCCCAAGAAGTTAACACCCAAGTACATGCTCAAACGATTACTGGAAGCAAAATAGTAATAACAAATAAGTACGTTACCTGTAGTAGTGCTGACTGTGCAGCCGCACTATGCTGCAATTCCTGCAAGGAAGACTGTGCGGCACTTTGGGGAAAGCCAGGGATACCAGGGAGAGATAAAAGACCAGGAAAAACTGCGTTTCCCGGTGTCTGTAGTCCAGAAGTCAAGCTGAAAGAATGTCAAGATGTGGCTATTATTAGGAATATTTGCATCATGTTTTATCCTATGTTTCTCTCTCTCTAACATTATGTCTATATAAATTAGAAAAGCACCTCTTTTTCTAAACCTCATAAAGGCCAGAATTTCCAAACAGAAGCCGAGTCTCTACCCACCTACAAATTATTCATGCACACACAAACCAAGACTGTCTGGAGCACACCTAAGAAGGGAACTCAGAAATTTTTGTACCTCGGCTGTACCTACAATTTGCACACAAAAACACCTTTACAGACTAAAGTTAATGCTGAGTACTTCCTTAAAACATAGGAACATCTACGATATTGTCTGCTATTACCTGAATGGGTCAATGGATGCCCACGTGGAATTCATTCTTGTAAAAGCCTAGGAGGTGCCAAGTATCCTCATCTGGGAAATAAGATCACTCAGCACCTCACTGGATTAGACTGTCGTAACGGGGACTACTGAGGACAACCTATTTAGTAACTACTCTACCTGTTTCTAAAGACACGTGGAAATCTACTGGTGAACTAACTTTAAAAATTAGCTGTAATTACTAACTACGAGCGAAAATAATGTCTACGCCTAAAGTAAAATCAGTGTTTTGCTCAAGAGAAAAAGAAATGGTTCTGACCTCCTTCAGAAACAGAAACATACCCAGCCTGTGCAACAAGTGCAGAGTTGAAGTTTGAGCTAAAGGCCGAGGCAAACCCTGGCAGGACCGGAGCCGGAGATGGGGCTGTGGCAGCTGCCGGCAACGGTGCAACTGCTGCTACTGCAGAAGATGCCTGGAGGCCAGGGAAAGAAGGGAGAGCAGGAGTGACAGAGGGTGTGTTAGAGACAGGAAAACCAGGGAAGGATGGGTTTGATGATCCCAGAGGTCCCTGGGCAACAGAAAAAAGGGAAGGGACGGCACTGGACAAATTAAGCGAGAAGGGTGGAGCAGAGACTGTTGCTGAGGCGGCGAGTCCTGAGAGTACGGCGGCAGTGGAACTCACATGAGGGGCAGACACAGCTGAAGCGGTTGTAGACGGAGTAGCTAACAAAGACCCTGGGAGAGTGACGGGTGGCGTAAGTGCTGGATTACCAGTAAAAGCAAAGTTACTGGTTAGAGACGTAAAAGGAGGAAGTCCATTGAACACAGGGGCAATGGGAGCAGAGGAGCCATGTGGGGCGAGGGAAATGGAAGCCAGAGAACTGGAATTGTTTAGAGGAGCACTCAAAGAGGAGAGACCTGATAGCGCTGGATTCAGGGAACTGGGTAAACTGACTGGCACTGAAGCTGCTGAGCTGTACGCACGCCCGAGTGCTGACAGTCCTATAGTGCCATGAGAAGGGCCAGCCGAATGAGAAGGACCTTTGAAGGCCGAGAGGGTAGGACTCATGGGTTCTGTTTTGACCAGAACTGGGATACTTGTGGCAGCTGGGGCTGATGAGAGCTGCTGATCAGGATTAGTAGGGCTTGTGCCATGCAAGAGGGAGGCTGATGAGCCACAGTTGACTGGCATAATCGATGGCGAAGTGGTTAAAGGTGACTGTGCAGGCAATGTTGGAGGAGTGGAACTAGAATTGGCTACAGATGGGGATGGAAGACCTGGAAAAATGGCCAGCCCGGGTGTGGAGGAACGTTGTGGGGTGGGGGTGGCTGATGGAGTGTAACATTTGTTGACAGAGGAAGTGGGAGGGTCAGAGCTTTGATTAGCGAGAGCGGATAAAGAAGCAAGCTCACTTGTCATAGCAGAAGGTAAAGCAGATGAACTGATTAATGAAGTGTCATTTGATGTCAGAAATCCCTTTAAGACAGACAAAATTGGGTTAGGCAAGCTAAGTGAACCAGGAATGGTAGTGGCAGGAGAATTAGCAATTGTAGATGGAACAGGACTAGAAATCCCTTGGGCGTTGGGTGGCAAGGACAAAGGAAGGCCAGCAAAAACTGATGACAATGGAGTGGGATTATTAGAGGAAGCAATTGAAGAGGTTGCAGAAAACGGGAGGCCAGCAAATGGTGCAGCAGCAGATGCGAAAGCTTCAGTAGGCACAGGTGTGGCACACGGTGTGGAAGAACCTTGCAGAGCTGGCGTAGCAGTGGGTATAGAAGCCAGCCCAGAAAAAACTGCAGGGATAGGAGTAGAGGTTGCACTGTGAACAGATGTGACAGGAACACCAGGCAATGAAAGGGATTTGATGACAGTAGGGGTTGGCGTGGATGGCTGAGATGTATGGATGGAAGAGGAGACCTGTCCTGGGAAAACAGGAAGGACAGGAGTAGACATGTTCATCCCAGAGATGAGTGGAGTTGCAGGTGCTAATGGATGGCTTATTGCCTTGACAGGTGATGGGGTAGGGACTGGAGTAGCAGCAGGTGTTGAAGGATTAGAACCATGAGGAGTAAAGAGCTGATTCGCTTGTGCAGAAAAAGCTGCAAAGAAACAAAACTGGTAAGAATACTTGAAACTGGCAGAAATGTTTGAAATCAACACAAACACATTTTGTACAGCATTTCAAATATGATACACAGGCAATAGCTAACACACAATGTCTGTATATAAACAATGAACACTGGAGTCTATGAAAACAAAACAAAAAGGTACACACAAACACATCACACAAGTTGTACATCATGTAGGCTACCACTCCTCTTCAAAACACTTTGTGACATCTGCTACCTCTTCATGATCTCATGCAAGACAGTGAGATATACTGAAATATACTCCGTAAGAATGTCTAAGTGATACAGGTAAACACCCTCCCTCTGGTCCCTAACATCTGGCAGTACCCAAACCGGATCTAATATTCAATCGGCATCAGATCACCTGGGCTCCTCTGCATCCACTCTCACTGAAGGTCAGAATTTCCTTCAGAACCAGTTAATTCAATGTATCATGATTTCAGAGAAGTTTAGTCAACAACTGAAGAAAGCCGATTTCAGGTGCTGGTATTTTTCTTTCCTTCAAAATCAGGTCATTCTCTTCACTGTGTTTCCTTCAGATTTTGATTCTAAGAAGGTACACTTTTAAATTCATGTATCACACTACAGTATTAAACTAACATTGGCACTGGACCTTATCAACAAATATTTCTGTGAGTCTGAAGTCAGGTGTCTATAATTGAGGCAAGCACCTGCCACTAGGAATATCAGCTTATATCAACCCTACAAAGTCAGTTAGAGACATCAGTCAAGCTGGAGGAAAACAGGCAGGCACATTCTGAATGGCGATGTGGGGGTTAATGCAAAGAAGCTGCATTTATGAACACTGACATGTCAAAACCCTTGATAGGCCTCTATCTAGTTTCCTGTGGAATATGAATGTGTTAATTAATCATTCCTCTCAAACAACCCTCATGCTTTATTTTACTTTTAAAATAATCTGTTCAACTGTAAGCAAGTCACTGATCCAACCAATCAAACTCATCACCCATAACTCTGTAACAGCTTAGATTCCCCTCTTGCCCAATTCCACATATACACACACAAACCCAAAACCAGGTTCTTTAAAATTTTGGACCTAAGTTGATATGACAGACTCCTGGTTTATGTAACTTGAAACTCTAAAACTAGCAAGTTTGCAAACAATTTCCTTTTACATATTCTTTTCCAAAAACCTAGACTCGGACTGCTCAGCCCTGGATTTTGTCCTTTCCTCATCCTGTTTCCAAGCTGAAGACTCTCCTAAAGATCACAGTTGTTAATCCTGATTGCCAAAATAATCACGAGAGAGATACTGCTGCAATAGAACACAGAGCTGTCGCTGAATTTCTCCTCCTAAGAGAAGATTCTATTCCTTACAGTGTATTCATTTCGCTGTATAAACTTCCTTGTAAAAACATGCACACTTAAAGGGGTATATATGAATAAAGTGATTCTTTGAAACAGGAACATTTCTGTAGAACCATCCCTGGGTATAGAGGAGAAAAGACAAAACACAACTGCCGCCACCGCCGCACCCGAAATATTTACAGGAGCTACACTTATCACAGTCATCTTATCTATTTTGGGTACTTGTTAATATGCCTGACTCAATAGTCAGTAGATTCTCGGTTTCTGTTTTGTCAAACCTAACATAGTATTACTAAAGCCTTTGTATATGTAGTTCATAATCAGATTTACTATTATGATCTGTACTAAGTGTACAAAGTACCACACAAATAGAGAAAAATATGCACAACTCTCTCTTCTGGAAAAAGAATTGAAATTTCAAGGGTAAGACAAAAATGCAGGTAGACATAGTTGGATGTATCAGTCTGGGATAAGACATTCTATATATGGATTTCAACAAACTACAAACAAGAATCTCTCTCTTTTATTCCTAGCTTCCCATTGCAGTTAACATATGAAATTAAAATGTGAATGAGTTTTCAAATAGATGTCCAAAGTTTTACAATGGCAAAGATATTAATGAAGTGTTTCAGTGCACTACACGGCAAAGAATATTTTGATTTAGTTTTTTACATGATTTCTCACATAATTATATGCTGAAGATTTTAAAACTTTAATGAGCTAAAACAAAAGACCAAATTTTAAGTGCCAAATGCCTGAGATGATTTTTTTTTTTCTCAACTCTGAAGGGAACCTATTCCAACAGTAGGTAAACACTTAGAGGCTTATGAAAGTCCCACTAAACAAATGAGTTATTTACATTTTCTGAACAAATAACAAAGACACAATCAACACAAGAATCCCCCTGCAGACTTGCAATTTACCTTGATTTTGGGAAGGTTTTGCCTGGCTGGAAAGGTCTTCATTTTCTAAACAGAGAACAACAGCTTGTTATTTAAAAGCAAATGTAACTCCAGCAGTGAATGATCCATTCACAACAATGAATTAGAAAAAAATACCATCGACATTTTTAAAGGTATGCATGCTTTACCTGATACCACTTGATTAGCAGTGTATGGCTGAGGAGCTGGTAAGCCTGGAGCTATGACATTACCCATTGGAACTAAGCCAGCATTGTTGTAAGCACCTAAAAGAACAAATGCAATACACATCTCGGTTGTCAGAAGAACCCACATCTAAATGAATCAGTGTCTTTGCCTTTAAAAGAACGTTTTCAAGATTGTAAGACAATCCTTCACCAAACAGCCAGACCAGTTAATCATCCAGGCTGGATGCTGGCTTTTGCCAATGTCTGCCTGAATGACGTGCACTGTCATCCAAATTTTATTAAGGGCAGTTCTCTTCAAAGAGCCTGAAAAAGCCAGGTTTCAATTGGTTTCAGTTCCAGTTTGCCTGAAAAACTCAAACTGGAGGAGTGATTCAGAGTGTCTTCAGCATTATTTGTTCTTTTTCTACTCCTAACTTAAAGACTGTTGCAACTCTTCCTTTAACATTAAAGCCTTGACAAACAAAAGAGCCAGACATATGCCAGTGACCATGATCAGCCCTCCAACACTAGTCAGAAAATTCAGAGAAAAATGTCCCATCTCAAACACTTAGTCTACAATTTTTCAGTATGTCTTTAAATGTTAAGAAATTCAAGTGGGTTAGCAAATAATTTTAGTATAAAATATTTCCTGTACTTAACATATAAAAAAAATACCTTTTTTCCTCCCTTATTCTTTGGACCAAGTCAAATTGTTGTATGGCTGTGGCATACAGTTCTGATGAAGAACATCAGAATTTAAATCACAGAAACATAAATACACTTCACAGTGGACCTGAATGAGTATTTTAAGAGCATAAGAACTTACAATTCATGGGAAAATGTAGCACTTGAACAATACTAAAAGCACAGTAATTTGTCATACCCAATTCTCTCTGATTTCACTGTTTCATAAGAGTTCCACCTAATGTTAAGATTTGCATGACAACTCTTGGCTGAAAATCAGAAAAGTAGCTAACTATCATTGCGTCACCCAGGAAGGAAATGTTAAACCAATACATATAAGAAGCAGAAAACAAAACATCATTCTGACCATTCTGACTACTGCTTGAAAACAATCACATTCAATAGTTTCAGGTCAGCATCTGCAATATCATTAAACATATTTTTAAATATATATATATTAAAAAAATCATCAATTATGAGTTCTGTTGTCACAAGAGTTTTTTTCAAAAACCATGTTGCAGCCTAATAAGGCCCTGAAACCTCAAAAGCTGTTTCATATCCTAAAACATACTAATACTTACATTCAGTCACAGGCCAAATTTTGTGCCCTAACTTACTTTGGATGAGATTTACTTAATATAAATTTGGGCTAGTCTGCAAGTTTCCTGTACACTTTCTGGGGAGCAAGTCATTTCTAGGACACAAATCATCTGACTCACTTTACTAGT
Source organism: Cariama cristata (assembly GCF_000690535.1). Classification (NCBI taxonomy): domain Eukaryota; kingdom Metazoa; phylum Chordata; class Aves; order Cariamiformes; family Cariamidae; genus Cariama; species Cariama cristata. The sequence goes on along the minus strand of NW_009598503.1, from coordinate 10,154 downwards.
AGTGCCCATTTCTCCAAACTAACTGTAAGGAGATTTGCAGACATCAAGTTGGTTAGCTGACTCAGCTTTCAACATGCATGCTAAGAGCTCTACCACACTTTCTTATCAAATACCTTAAACACTCCCTGAAATCCCTAACATGAGTGAAAAGCAAGCTTCCTACCCAGAGCACTCCTTGTTTTGCAGTACAGAATGGTAAGATCAGGAAAAGCTTTCAGCTCCTGCTCAAAAAGACCAGAGCCTGAATACATAAGTACTCCAAGCTATTCTTCCAAATAAATGGCAATTGCCTTGCTCCCTTCCAAAAATGTATGGAATCAAACTAATGCAGCAGAGCAAAGAGAGAAAGCCTCAATCTTACCCCAGGCACAAGGCTAGGAATAATCAGACCAAACACAGGAAAAGGCAATCACTAGGTCCCTTCTGAGACTGAAATCTGCATGCCTAAACTTTGCTTTTCAGAAACTGTTTGCTCTCCATTGTTATGGAGAGAAAGTAAAGCTGAAGGCAACTGAGAAACATTACCCCTTCAACTGAGAAACAGATTACCATCCTTCAGCAAGTTCCTACAATATATCCACCCAATTCAGATCTGTGCCTGACCATGTCCTAAGTGCCTGACCATGTCCTAAGTTTGGTACAACAGTTACAAGTCAACAAACTTGTCAAGCCAAAGCCTAAACCTTGGTCAAACATTGCAACAAAGACACAGCCTTGTCTAACATGCACAATGCCACCTCATAAATGAAATATTTTGTCATTAGAACAGGATTGTCAATTTTCCTTATGACGCAGATGTTGGAGAAAGAAGTCAATATATTCCTCTTTTTATCAACTCTGCAGTCATGACAGGAAACCATTACCCAGAGCATACTTAGAGAGTGCAAGCCAATTTCAGATATGATCATGGTCAGAGAAACTGATACTTGACACTTATCACTTAAAAGGCAAATGGATGAAACAATAGCATCAAGCTAAAACATATAGAAGCCTTACTTGGTGCAATAGTTGCATGTGGCCGACATGGTGGGATGGGGTATGGAACTGGTTTGTGTGGATTGTAGGTTGATGGAGCCTACATAAACAAAAAACAAATGGAAGAAGCAATAGTGAAAGCATTACCTAATGTTTTTCAGACATATAGCTAACATTCAGATACTATTACAGAAGCTGTTCTTCACTGGAAAAATATTTGATAGCAAATTTCTTCATAACATCCATAGTGACTGCAAATATTTCACTCTTTCTGAAAAGAATGAAACAAACATCACTACCACACCTTTAGAGTTTAATACAATACTGAACACAGGTGGGAAAGGGAACTCCATCCTGTCTTCTAGTTTTCACACTCTGCAGTCTTGGACTGACTTCTCATTTGAAAGATTTAGCACATTTAAAAATCAACAAATACTTTTGGAGTTACCTGTCCCTTTACAATAATACAGCTTAGTGGGAAATATGTCATAATAAAAAACACTTGGACAGTCTTTCAAAGTAGTATCAGGTTCACTGAAAGTTTGTCCCACATGCTCAAAAATTTTGAAATACAAATCAGCTGTCTTGTTAAGAAACAAGAACCTCCTTCTAAGGCACTGTTGTAATTCAAGTTTCCAAGATGCAGGCATTTTTTATGTTCATGTGGGAAACCCTAAGAGATTGTAATAAAAAATTGCATGGATTTGTATCTAAAACTTCCACTAGCTCATGATGAACTACTAAAAATGCTTCTAATTTTGTCTTCTGCTACCGTACTTTAAATACAATGCACTCATATTGTATCCACTAGAGAATCCTGTCCCCCCAAGATACAAACCAGAGCTTCTTTTCAAGTTGAATAAACAAATACTAGGTCCTATTACCTTTATTATAGAAGTTTAGCCATGTTTAAATTGCTGCTCTACAGTCTTCTTGCAACGTAACAGCATTTTATATAAAACCCACATTGAATTGCCTTGTGGTTGGATTTTTTTTTTTCTTAAAGTTTCATTTACTTTACTCATTTTTTAGACATACCGGTTTGGATGGTCCAAGTATACGGGCTGCTATTCCCTTTCCTTCATTAGTACATTCTTCTGTGTCCTTTTTGATAGGAGTTCCCTGAAACAAAAGAAAATTAAATTATTAAGTATTAATTTAGAAGTAAATCTTGCTATAGAATTTCTGCCATATTTGATTTTTTTTCTAAACTACATTCAAGTTTTTGAATATTCTGAGTGTTACTTAAACCATGTTTGTCCGGAAAAAGCAACTGTGATCTAGGCTTGTAAAACAATAAGAGCATTCCAATTGCTTGGTTTATACACTGAGCTTTTGTAAAGAGATGCATATTAAACAGTCCATGTTTCTGACATAATTAGAATTCTGCATTTTGATTTGTGGACATGATAATTTACATTTTGCAGTCCCTTAAGTGTTCACAGTAAATACTTAACATGGTTGTTCAAAAACTACACGAAGACCAGCAGTAGTACTGTAGTGATCATATTAGGTCACCTTATCAACCTACCAGTAAGGCTCTTTACCCCTCTCCTGATTATGCCAAATACTGCTGGAGTTTACAATGTTTTCCTTACATGAACAATGTCTTATTTATGCAGTAATCTTTACTTGAAGCAGCATAGAAAGAATGGGCAAATAAAAATAACCCAAGTTCCCTATAAATGTGTAATAGGGTAACAAAAAAACAAAAAAAAACCAAAAAACCAACATTGCTTTTGATTCCACTCCTCCTTCCATGTATATGAATACTGGTTTTCATTACACCATAATGAACTGTAAGTCAAGGATGCTGTGAAAAGCAAAAGCATAGAGTCATGCTTACTGGGAAAATTCCATTTATGCGGCTTGGTTTGCCCTTGGGATAAGGGTTGCCAGGAATCATGCCACAGGATGATATCATAGCATGAGGAGCCTTACAACCCGTTTTTGAAGCCTGCAAAATAATCAAGAAAGGACATTATTTGCTATCAATTTCAATGCTTTAAAGAAATCAATTACTATTTCATGACATTTAGACTGCATGAATCAACCTACATGGAGCAATTCAAAGCTTTGTCTCAAATTTTCTTCCCAAATAGACCAAATAGCGTGAGATTCTGCCAAAGTCCCCTTTGTTTCAATAAATCTACTTGGACCACCTCTGCTTCTCCTGAACTTGGGGTTAAGAATTTGCTGATCTCTAAAACAAATGTAGACTGTTTCCTTCAGCATTGGTTGCAATTCTGTACGTCTTTTTCCATATGACCCTAATGCCTGACAGAAACTTCTCCTTTTTTTGCACATGTATTACATAGCTTTTTGCAGCTGCTTCTTTCAGCTTGTCTTCCACCAGTAGTTCCCAGGTGTCTTCATGGTAACTCCTGACCCCACAATGACCATAAGGATGGAAACAATCCTGTATTTGACAGAATTACAGATACTAGAGTATCTTGACTACCTGTTCAAGAATTCTTCTGCATCTTTTCTTCTCTGACATATTAATTCTGAAGAGATCTTCAATAAGGCGATAATTCTGAGCATCAACAATATTTCTATAAAGACATTGACAGACGATTAGTGCCATTCCATATTCTTATCAGAAATAATGCACTACTGAAAAGTGAACAACACTTATTCAGCCAGTACCCAACAGTACATTAAAAAAAACTTTATTAGTTCAGATCATAGTATTATTGTTACTATTACAGTAAAAACCCCAGGCTTAAATATGGACTTCATACCTGTAAGTGAAACATGATATTAGAATTAAATACCACTAAGCAACAATGGACAATGATGGCTAAACTTCATGGCAATGATAAGTATGTTGACAAAATGAATTTTTCATCACAACAGTTCATTAGAAAGCTTTAATTACTACTAGCACACAATTCTCACCACAGCAGAAAACCAGCAACTACTCAGTTTGCCACTGTTTCTTGCTAGACTGATAGGGAAACAAATTTTCATCTTATTTACTTCAGAATGAAAGAGGAAACTCCTCGTAATTCTCTCCATGTTTTGCAAAGCTAGTGAAACACCTCACGCAGTTCCATGAAATACCCTTCCTTTCTCCACTAGAGTCTAACACTAGACATACCAACAACAAAATGGGCAAGTATGAGGACCCTAATGCCTGATTCTACCTGCCTTTTTCAAAACCCTGACCACAGCATCTTTACTGCTGTCAAACATTACCTGTCCCATCCAAACTACTGGAAATACAATACAGCCCCAAAAAGGAGCACTTCTCAAAGGAGGATAGTAGAAGAAATGGAATCAGCAGAATGCTGAACAAAGACATGAAAAACACCTCAAAGAATGGTATTAAAATGTGAATGAACTTTTAGCTTTGCTCTCTAGTTTTGAATAGCAAAGTAAGTAGTACATAGATTTGGGTTAGGACTTCCATATGACGACTCCCTTACTATGCTCTTGCACTGCAGAAATTCAACAGCTGAAGACGTTACCACACCTTCCCCCCACGCCAGCTGAAGAGTAGCAACTAAAGCATCTATGAGCTCCAATATCATTTCGGGAAGCAAAACAGGTTAGTTTAATGTGCCACTGTACTTCCTCTAGGCTACCTTGATTTGTTTTGGTCTGAAAGAGACTAGGAACATTCATACAGCTTCTTAAAGCTCAACTCCAAAAGCAAGATCATGTCTACACCCAAAGTCTTGTTTGTTTTATGGATATTTGTATCATGAATTTATATGCGCCAAAATGTTCAAGATGGCTGTAATATATAGCATTCATATGCGAGGCAGACATTATTAATGCAAAAAACCGCCAACCCAAAACAGAACAACACTTCATATAATAAATCCTCTAAACCAGGCAGAAGAGTTCCAATATAAACATATGTAAACAGTAGATCCTTTGAAGCAGCAGTAAAAAACCCAAACTTTCTGTGTAAACATAAATTTAGAATATCTATACATCTTTTATAGACATTAGATCTGTAAATCAAAGGTGTCAATTTAAAAGAACTATTTACTTAACTCATTTTTACATATGTAATATTTAAAGGGCTTTCCAAATGCAAAAAGGTCAATTCCCAGAATACTCTGCTCTCTCAAGCCTTTCACATTTCAGTGAGCAGAAATAAGCTTATGGCACACTTCATTCTCTACAAGATTTGAAGACCACTGAAAACACTGCCAAAGTGGCAGTTTTCCAGCAGGCAGAAGCCCACGTAGCATTATGCTGAAGACTCAGATGAACTATTTTCCACAATGTCTACTGCTAATTCTTCTTTTTACAGCCCCATCAATAATGTATTCATGCCTTACCTTAACTGGCCACAGTGCTTCCTTCTATCTTAAGTTTTATAATCTCAAACACTAGTAAAACAATACACGTTAAGGAAATACAACATGAGAGATACTTACGAAGCTAAGATTTCAAGGGCAATAAGTTTATCTTTACTGAATGTGAAGCAGTTGAGGATATTAACCATTTTCGATGCTGGAACTGCCACTATTTTCTGACAAGTAAGCAAGAAAGAAAAAAGCATATATCAAATAAGGCAGTACAATTATTTTAAACTCAGAATGCAACTCAGTAACAGCTTCATATCATGTATTTCAGTAAATATTTAATATTCTCTCCCTCCCATTGGGAAGAAGACTCTATATGCTAAATTCTGAACAGGGAACTCCAAAAAGTACTTGCCAAAAGCAAAGAACTCGGGAAAGTTAACAATACTTACAAGGGGCTACATCTATTCTTGTGATACACAGGAAAGTAAAAGCTATTTAGTCGGAAAAGATATCCTGGTTAAAAGTATGAAGTTTCATATTTTGATATCATTGAATGAGATGAAGGGGAAACTTTGGAGATTAAAGGGTAGAGTGACCCCGCAGTTGCAAAAACAGACATCACAAAACTAAAATGAGATTAAGAGGGCAAATTTACTCCACAAGATTATGTCACAAGAACTTACATGTTGTAAAGCCTTTATTGCTTTGAGTTGTGGTTCAGCCCAGGAAAAGTATCTCAGTAACTCAACAACCTGCAGCAGAAAGGTCTTCAATTAATCTTTAGATATATTAAAAAATTATGCTAATAGCATCAATATGATCTTTCCATTTTTGGAGTATAGTGGTATATTGCTAAAAAACATCTGTCTGTCTGTGATGTTTGATTATCAGTGCCTGCCAGCATCTAATGTTCTTTTTATTTCTAAGTAGGCACCTAAAAATTCTGTTATGACATAAAGTTTTTCTACGGGAATATTTAAAAGAGATACTTATTTGTCTATATATATTTGCATATACACACAATTGCCACAGTATTAGAATAAAAAAATTAAGTCTTTCTGATAAAGTTTATAAACATTCAGTACCTCAAACAGCACATTCATCAAACATACACAAAAAAACCCCGAAAACAGAAGCAAAAGAAACAGGAAAAAATCTACATAGTATCAAAATAAGGTGGATACTTATTACTACATGCCAGTTTAGAAAATATATGCAAAATAATCCTAAATTCCATTATGATAAATTTTTCCAATTTTCCCCACACAACAAGAATAAAAATGTAATGATTTCGATAACAAAACAACTTGGAACTATTTTTAACAGTTTAGTGCTGACATAATACTGAGGACTGAATCTACTCAGTTAATAAATAAAAAAGCTAATACAAGCAGCCCTGGTACGACTGGAGACACTGTCTTTCTGTATTACGGAACACGCAAAACCAATAGCTCCCATTAAAACCATTGCTGACTTTTACCTGTTCACTAGAAAAGTATCCATGAACATATTCAATAGCTTTTAATTTGTACTCAGTCAACACAGCCTAGAAGATACAGAAAAAAAAGATGCATAATTAGTCTCTCAAAAATTATAGCACAACCATCTGCTAGACTAACCTATTAATCGAAAAAATCTGACCTTAAAAAATGACATTTGCATCAATTACATTGCAATATTTCTAAGTAACAGTATACTCCTTAGATAACTGAGAGAACAACGAAAAGCAGACATGTAATTTAATTCTTCTGTTAAAAAAAGTCATTATTTGATTTATTTCATTTTGCCTTTTTTTTTGTTGTTTAAAACTCTTCTGAGAGAACATCATCATCACTCTTCCTTTTGCCTCGAAGGTTTGCATCAACTTTACGTTAAACAAGAGAATACATTGATTATTCATACAACCTCTTTGTATGTTCCCTTTAAAATAATTAGCAAAGCATCTTACTTCAGTGAATTTATGAAAAGACTGGATAACAACTCTGTACAGACAGAATTAAGTATACGAGAAAGCCTGCTCCAGAGGTTGATGTCATTTCATTGTTACCTTCCTGTAGTTTAAACTTTAATATGCAATCATGCAAAACAAAGGAAGCACAGCAGTTTAATGCAGTACTGGCCACCACTTTTGACTTAGTGGCCAGACAGTTTTGTTGATAACCACACGGGTTATCTAACAGCCATGGCTTCCTCCCTCTCCTCATACCCAGCTCACTGACACAGGTACAAGATGCAAAGACGACAGGTTAACAGCTGAATTCCTGCCCCAAGCTGGTGCAAACATCTTTCTTCCCCAGTTTTCAAGGCCTCCATCTATTGCTAGCTCTGATGCTTATTCTCAAATCACCTCCAGCTTCACCCACACCCCCATTTCTATCTTCTTCCCAACAGCTCTAAAAACTACCCCTATTCCTTCTTTTTTTTGTCCTCATCCCTCCACACAGACAGATGTGAGATTTGCCATCACTACAACCTGTGACTAGCACAGGTGCACAGAAACCCACCTGCACACAGTTTGAGACAACCCCCTTCCTTTCTATACCTCATTAAGAAACCAACACTACCAGACACGCTGAAGTCACAGGGGAAAAACAACGTCTCTCTTCACACTCATTTTTTCTTCTCTTCATGTATTTTGGCAAAAAGCCTGGTATGCCATATAGCAACTTCTTTACCAAAACAAATGTCACTCTTCCTCCTTAAATCAACAACTGAATGACTTTATAATAAGAACACAAACAGAAAGCACTGCTATGTATATTTATAAAAAAAACAAACAAACTTTATTTTGTTAATAATCATAAATATATATGGGGAAAGATAGAACTAAGCTACACATTAAGACATTGAAATAACTGTTCCTGCTAATTGTAGGACTGAAAATAGAACACACCAATGCAACTACTGACTTGTGAATCACATAATAAAGAAGGTTCTACCGCAGAGCTAGAAATGAAGTTTAAACAAAGACCTAGTAACAAAGACACAAAATAAGCATTTGGAAAATGAACATTACACTGCAACAGCACAGCTGTTATTAACACAGCACAGAACTGATCCTTAGATCAACAGTAAGTTAGGTTTGTTTACAGGAATATAGGCAGCATAGAGGAAACATAATTGCGTAAAATCACGTCAAAACCCTTTTGTTTGAAGTCTTTAGTAATCACAGAGCACATTCTGAAGGGCCGCACTGCAGTAGTAATATCTGAAACATTACTCCCTCCCACCATCAATTCTCAGAGAAAGTATTCATAAGCAAGTTGTTCCTTGATTTTTTTTTCCCCAGATTTTCCATAAAAATTCTTAGGTTGGGAGGGAAGTCCACCCCCTGAAGTATCTTAGGCCGTCAAGTTTTTAGCTGGTTACACCGCACGGAACACACTTGTTTTATAAAGGAGAATTTATGACCATAACCTTATGCAAAAATTCTAGTAAATGCTATTCTGATAACAAAGACTCATCCCTGGGGTTTTTGTGCACAGTGGTTTATAAGTCAATATGTTCCCAAATAATACTACAACTGCAGCCATTGCTGCACATCATGCCGAAGAGAAGCTGAACTGAAACTCTACTCTGTAGCATCCAAGTTCCAATAAAGGAAATGACCTTTCCTAGACAACCCATCATAACAAAAAACACCTATTACAAAAATACAAAGGATCCCTTTTCTGCCATAAGGCAATCTTACCCAAAACAAGCCCTTTATTTTCACATCAAGATAGCTTTAGCAGGATACATAACTCTTCTACTGTGACACTGAAATCACCTCTGCTTAAGTACAGTTAAATACATCATCCCATGTTTGTACTTCAAATGCAAGACAGGAACCATTAGTTTCAGAGGTTCTGATTTTCTCCCTCTCCTTTTCCACTTCCAGCATTTGAGGAACTGTCATAACCACTACCCCTAATTTTCCTATTAAATGCAGACCTCCGAGCAGAAAGAAAAGAGAGACCTGCCAGACACTACGAAGCCTAGGTTTGTATATCTGCTTCCCACAACTAGTAGGTATTTTCCTCAGTGAGTTTTTAACAGGAGATGCACAAGCACAGTTAAGAGCACACATCAAAACCCAGATTTCACATCCCGGAGAAAGTCTGCACACACTCCTGAGCTGTGGGAGACGTGGTTTTAAATAAGGACAGTGGAGTGCAGCTTTGAAATCAGCTCGCTCATCTCCTAAGCCATCATATAAAAGGTGGATACCTCACACTAAGTCCCCGTCTCCGCTCGGACCAAGCAAAGGCAGCCCCTGCCCCCAAATAAGAGATAATTGGTTATTTCAGCTTTTCCTCTTCATCTTCACAGTGAAAATGCTGCGATAAACTTATACAAGTGCTTATTTCAATTGCAAATGAGCACTCTTCAAGTATGTGTTGTTAGGTCAGTGGTTGTTTCAATCTGTTTTCTGAGAAAATAAAAATATCTCAAAGACGGCAAGCATGTCACAGCAGCTTTACACTGTTATATCTGACATCAACTAGGATACACCAGCAACACAGGATTACAGCTCTTCACACGGAGGCGAAATTTAGTCTTTATTGAATCCTGAAGTGATTATTAAAGAACACAAACACCTAACCTGATGTGTTCAACAAGAGGAATATTCTACCATCAAATGCTTAAACTAACATGCAAAACGAGAATTTACCTTTCTAATTTCATCCAGAACGGTTTCAAATGATTTCTTATCCATCTTTATTAGTTCATTCAATGCAGAGACTTAAACATGGAAGGAAAAAAAAAAAAATCTAGGCCAAGGACTTAGTCTTTAAGCATACAGAAAAAAAATTATTTAAAAAGAAGCAGGGCAAGAAAGGCAGCCTGGGATCTTCTCAGCCCCTGGGAATTGAGCGCTGACGCCTTTGCAATGCTGGACGCAGCGCAAGAGACAAAGGCGACCGCCGG
>NW_009598502.1:88620-90205 GCF_000690535.1 Cariama cristata | reverse complement strand
GCCGGCTGTGCCCCGGGTCCCCGCGCTGAGGGACGGGGGTGTCTTTTCCTCCTGGTGAGGGGCTGAGGAAAAGGGAGTGCCTCTTTCGGCTCCTGGGCCCACCAAAGCAATGGCTATAGCTGCAGTTACCGAAGCGGAAACCCGGCTGTGTGGTAACTGGTAAGAAACGAAACCGAACGCGCGGCAGGGGTGTCTGGGTGTCGGTGCCTGTCCGTCGGGCAGGCAAACTCGGCGGTTGAATAAGTAAGCAGTATGTATTCCCTTGAAATGCTATGAAATACGAGAAGGTGCAAATTAGTAATGAACGGACTATTTTTAGGAATGTTTGGGGTTTGGTTTTACCTTGTCAAATATTAACGTCTTATGAGGTAATTTTCCCAACGTTTACTCAAGGTTCTGTCTTAACAGGCAACTGGATAGAACCCGAAGTCTTCAAATAGAAATAAAGACTTGATTTTCAGTGAGGTACATGTGAAGTACCTGATTCCAAGTTTTTCTTTAGCAGCTATGTGGCTCAGAAGCAGAGAAGTAAAAATAGAATCAATAGGCGCATATTATTGTGGCAGTTTTTTCTCTTTGGTAACAGTTTTCTTTTGTTAGAAGCTCCACTGTTGGTAATACATTTACTGATAATGATGTAATCTCAGAAGTTGCGTCTTGAATACAAGCAACTAAAGAAATGAACTTTTCTTTTTTTTTCTGAAAGAGACATGGGAATCCAAAGAGTTTCTTGCAACATTGGTCTGGTTTGTTTGCCAGCAGTGAGTATGTGCAGTTTAGACTCTGCTGTGGGACTTCGTTGCTTTGCCAGGCTGTTGGCTGCTTGGGATCTAGCAAGGGAGAAAACTGAGCAGCTGTAGTGTTTTTCTTTTGTGACATGGAAGGCACTAAACAATAGGTTATAAAGTTAATTTTGGTGTTTTGAAGGCTGATTTCTTGGGGGAGAGAGGAGGAATGATACATCCATCTAGATGATCCATCTAGAAATGGTGCTGGAGGCAGGAGTAAGGGCTAAGCTCCTCGTGCCTCAGTTCTTCTTGGACCTTTTGCGCTTCTAAGCCTTGCATCCTCCTCAAGATACAAAAATGAGTATCTTAGAAATTAAGTAAGTTGGGGAATTTGGGCTACAGAGTAATATTGTTACTGCTGTCATTCACTGAACAGGTCTTGCCTAATAGGATCTGTTACTTATTTTTTCCAAGTAAAGCACTGTTCGACCTCTCATAGCCAAGTTATTTTCTGGAAGAAACTTTTATCTTTTTGGATTAGTTTATTAACTTGAACCTGGTGGTAACTTGTTTATGCTGCAAAATTTATCTTTCGCATAAGGCAATAAATTCACCTTGATTTTATCTTAATTCAGTATGAAAATTGGTACTTTTGCATGCTATATACGTTAATATCCCACCTCTAAAGGAACACTGAGGCCTGGTTGGGCTTGCCTTTCTCTTTAGTTACTCGGTTCTCTAAACCATAAATTCATAGAAAGCTTTCCTAGGATTTTCTGGTTACAAAAAACTGCTTGAAATTGTTGTCAGTGTATTTTCTGCAAAGTAACCTCTGTGACTTTCTCAAGCCACAAGGC
>NW_009598502.1:82463-88596 GCF_000690535.1 Cariama cristata | reverse complement strand
TTTCATCATTCACGAAATCCACTGTAGCAGAAATATTGAAGTATGCCGCTACTGCAGTGAATCAATCCCAAAGTCTGAAATGAAGAATCATATTGAGTCTGAACATGTGCAGGTGAGAAACAAATTTCTCCTCTAAAATTGCTGACTTCTGTGGCAATCAATCTAATGAGGTCTGTTTATTGTAGGTTACCTGCAAGTGTAGGATGAAGATAGAAAACAGTCTCTTGAAGGATCATGAGGTTGGTGGGCTTCTTATTGTTAGACACTTGGAAGATACTCTATGGTATTTCCAAGCACTGATTCTAGAGCCTTTCTGTCAGCCAAGACCTTGATTCCAGCCTGTGATTTATGCATCCTTTTTATTGAACCATGCTTTCTAAATTCACACTCTCTGAGAGAAGGTGGATAGAAAGTGCCTTAAAGTAGTGGAGTCTGCTCAAGTCTTCGTATAAAATTCATGTGGTAATTGATGATTTTGTCCTTATTAGTGATTAAGATGAAAAATGGTATGCTATTTCAAACGTACAGAATATGATTAACTTGACTTTTTTCATTCCTTTAACATTACGCATTTCTGACTCTGCTGCGGTCATTATGTGAGTTTTAATAACTCATTATGTCCAAACAGACTTTTAAAATAGCTTGTAAAATAAACTAAAGTAGGACACGGTGGGATTTGATGAGTTTCTGAATCCAGTTGGCTGCTGTCACAGGCAATCTTGTTATAAATGTCAGTGCCTTCCCTTCCTATGCGCTCATTTAAAGACAGCTCTGGAAGCGCCACCTAAGTCTGGTTATTGCTGAGGAAAAAAGGATTTTCTCTGAAGATACGTCCCGTTCAAAACCCTGGAAATAGTTTATCCTGCATGTTTGTGTGTAGTGCTTTTAGTTTTAGTAAGTGAGCTGCAAATCTGTTCCCTAATAGAACACACACACTAACGTGGTTTTTAGCAGCACTCAATGAAATGTGATTAGTACTGGATTTCAAGACTGTATCTAAAAGCTAACTTCAAAAAGCACTGTGTGAATCTGCTGTCCAAGCGTTACAGATTTTAAAAAAGCATTCTGAGTATTCGTAGTGCTTCAGCTGGCATGTTTACGATTACACAGGTTATACAACAGGTTGTTCTTACATTTCTCACGTAGTGTCTTATTCCAGGCTATTCTTTAGCTTTGGATCTGGCTAAAGAAACAACAGACTGCTCAACTCCTAAGCCAACTGAGAACCTTCCTCCACCTTTGCCTCAGTCTTCCATATGTGAAGAATAATCCCTCTTTCTTTTTCCAGGCATCGGCGTGCCCTCTGCGTCCTGCCCTCTGCCAGTACTGTGATGTACAGCTTACTTTCAACAAGCTCCAGGAGCATGAAATTTACTGTGGCGCTAGGACTGAGACGTGTGGTGGGTGCGGTCGTAACATCATGGTGAAGGATCTGAAAGAGCATCCTGAAGTCTGTGGGCAAGAGGTGAAACAAGTAAGAGGAAGCAGAACAGTGCCTTGCTTTGAGGATGAGGATGCAGATTTGCACATCCTTCGAGACATTAGAAACCGCCTAAGATCAGGTAACTATGCTGGGCCTTTGTGGAGAATGCCCAAAGTGCTAGAAAAGCAGATTTATAGCAGCTGTGTAGGAGACAAAACCCTTCAGGACATTAGCAGAAGAACTGTTTCAGCAGTACAAAGAAATCAAAAGTGAGGTAAGGTGTAGAGGAGAGTAATAATTGCCTTCTAATTTGACATTTGGCAGTTGATCCAAGTATCAGGTTTTGTAATTGCTTTCTGTGAAAATACTGAATAACAAAAGCTCCAGAGGCACTGTGAGTGGGACTATTTTGCCATGGAATAGAACTGCAGAGGTGTAAGCCAGCTAAATAGAGGACTGCTGAGGTACCTGGTGTGAAAGCCCACTCCGCTGCCTGTTCTTTTGTCTCGAAGTCTCTAGCTTAAAATGAAATTGGAGTTGTTTGCTCACTGCACATTCTGTCCCTTTTTGTTTAGCAGCTGCACTCCTCTCTACTTCAGTTAAGTAGAAGGGTAGTTAAGATCTGGATGTGGGTTCACGTACATAGTGCTGCGCATTTCTGCAGTAACATCCTGTTTGGACACAGCTGAGACTATTATCAATGCCTCTGCTCTTTCCTAAGCCTCGAATCTCATACCTCAACGTGCAGGGGGTCACGTCACACTTAAGAGAGAGCCTTTCCATGTGCTCGTGGCTGAATCTATGCTCTGGGCCACTGCTGTGGGCCACTCAGAGGATTTAACACTGCAGAATACTAAATTACAGTCTTTGCTGTAGAAGACTGCCCAGCTTGTAGAAATAACTTCTGGGCTTCATTAATAAAACTGTATCATCTGGAGAGCTGTAACCTGTAGACCACTTACATGAACTTCCAAAGAGTGTTCACAAGTAGTATTTTTATGCACATGTAAGCTTTGTTTAAAATTCTCCTGTACTCAGTACAAATGAAATACCAGAGAGATTTGAAATAGGCCAACACAGGTGAGGAGCACTTAGCCTGTCTTTAGGCATGATCAGTTGAGTCTTGGGCCCTCTTCTGGAACCCTGGTTTTCTTTTCAGTGTAGCTTTACTGCCAGAAAATATTTCATGAATTTTTTCTGTGCATGTATAATTCCCACTGTTGTCAAATGTAATATCATTAAAAGGAATTTGTTTTCCCATCAATACACTGAAAAAACAAAGCTGAAGTGTTTCAGCCTTGTAAAAGAGACGAGACTACAGTATATTAATTGAACCTTGTTCACAGTGTAGGTCACAGAAGGTTCCTCAGTGACTTCGTAAAGATCACAAGAAGCTTAACTTCAAGCTTTTGGAGTAAGAGGAATGACTTTCTTTTTTTTTCTTTTTTGCTTGTTACAAACAAAAATAGAATGACTGTTTTCCTTCTTCCCCCTGAATTTGATACAGGTGTCTGTCTAGGCTTTGAAACGCTGAACTCTATGAGTGTCCACATGTGCACATGTGAAACCCTCATGGTTGAGCTAGTCTAATGTCCAGAAGGGAACTGCTTGTTTCAGGCCTAACGTTCTCTTAAATTTGTGATATTTATCTTTTGAAGAGGATGAACTGGAGCAGTTGGAGAGAAATGAAAACACTCATCCTTCGCTTTATGAAGAGTGGAACGACGATTTAGACTATGTGTTGGCTCTTAGCCTACAAAACGAGAATAATCCTTTCAATAATACTGAAGCTGAAATTCCCAGTGGCTTCTGGGAAAATGACTACACCAAAGAGTCTGTGCCATCTGCCTGTCTTAACGAAACAGACAAGTCAGATATCTTCTCCTGTGACTCTTTAGTGTCTTTTAGCACGTCGAAACACATAAAAAGTAAGTATAAACGCTGTTGTGATGAGTTGGTTTTTTTTCCTTAAAGTTTGAGGGAAGGGAGAAGGAAAGAGGGGAGTCTTGGATTGGGAATGTCAAAGATTATCTAGGTATTTTAAAATGTCAAAATTAGTCTCTTTGAGACTCCCTCTAAATAATTTTTAGGTAATTAATACACAGGAGATTAGGCTCTCTATGGGTACCATTCTTCCTTCCTTTCTTAAGTTTTAGCTTCTGCTTCCTCAAAACTTAGCAATAGTAGTGTTTAAAATAGTATCTTTCAAAGAGGTATTACTAAAGCAAGCCAGCAAGGCAAGAAGAAATAAAAGCTACAGCGAATCTCTGACCTTACTATGTGGTGAGAGCTTTGTAACAACCTAGTAGGTGACAACTTTCCTGTTGAAGTAAACATGATAGGAAGGGAGGATCTGGGCGACACCCGAAGTGTCAGCTTATTTTGAAAGAAGAAATGGTACTGAAGGATTTATTGAAGCAGTAATAGGCTTTTTTTACCAGACCATTCAATACATCTTTGACCCCAAAACATTGTTCTCGCTCTGGGTGATGTGCATTTGCATATGTGAAAGTGTGACTTGAGTAACTGTTTCCTTAGCACTTGCTCTGGTTACTGTCCTGCGGCACAGAACAGGAGTCTGTTGCTTAGGAATTTTGACAATAAGTCCATCCAACCACATCAGACTTCTCTATGGTAGAGGATATAACTGTTACTTACTTTGCAGATGATGAGATCATCATGTTGCCATGTGAATTTTGTGAGGAGCTCTACCCTGCCGAAGATCTGATTCTTCACCAGGTTTGGTACTTTCTTGTATTGTATCTAGGGGTTTGCAGTAAAGACTTTTTTATGTTACCGTGACTGACAAATGGTGCAGTCCTCACTCTGTGATGCTGTGAGAACTCTAGCAATTTGGTCTTTTGCAAAGCATGGTTTTTAAAGTCCATCTGTGCTCAACAGGAGAGCTAATTTTTCCATGTTGCTTGCGTAACAGACAGGTTGTAACCCAGCAAGTGCCTTTGCCTCGTTCAGTAAAGGAAGTTCTCCAAATCCACGAGAATATGATGGTCTGCGTGCTTTTGGGTCCAAAAGCCATAGGTCTCTCTCTTCATCCCAGCCCCAAGCTGTCCAGGCAGAAGGAAACATTATGATGCCATGTGAATTTTGTGGCATCCAACTAGAAGAGGAGATACTCTTTCATCATCAGGTACCAAACAGAACTTGATCTGTTGTATCACATCCAGTTGGGCCGAGTTCCACAGCCTTTTCAGGAATTCGAGTAACTGTCCCCAGTATCAGATCTTCCTAAACAAAACCTCTTGGGTCCCATCTAAAATGTTGTAGTATGCTGAGGCTCTTACTTAAAAATAATAATTATTTTGAAAGCTCTTGTAATGAAAACTAAACAAAAGACCCTGAAATTGCACAATATAAATGTTTGACTTGTACGTAAAAGTTGTGTTGAAACCAGGATGTATGAATCACAGCTAAGGCAGGAGAGGAGCGCAAGCGTATGACCTGGGTAGCTAAGACAGGAAGTAGACAACGCAGACCACAAATCTACGAGATGGGGGAATGTCTCAGAGGGTAGATGTAAAGAGTGCGAGAAAGGGTAAGAGCGTGAATATATCGGAAGCTTGGCCTAAGAGAGAAGTGATGGGTTTCTGAAGTGATGGGTGCTGCAGAGTGCTTACTAGGATATTCTGATTATTCTATACGTTGCTGTCTGAATCTTCTGATATGGAAAGAACACCAGGTCTTGGTACTGCTGAAGCTGTAACTGCTTTTCAAGAATGCTGGACAGATGCCAGCAAGACCACTTGGTGCTTTAATGCTTCTCTGCGCCTGAAGAGCAGATTCGGGGAGTGGTGTGCACGTGGAAGAGACTGTCCTCTGGAATTTGCTGCTGTTACAGACAAGTTATCAAAATGCTGAGCTTGCTCATAGTTTCACGGCTCTTTCATGTTCTTACAGTCCTAACTAACAAACTAGCGAAGCTGTATTTTGTTCGTTTGTTTTTCTGGGCCTTTCCTCTCCTAGGTGATAGTAACATCAATATTAATAGAAATGAGATCTGATAAAAATTCATAGCTTATCCTTTGCTAAATAGTTGTGCCTGACACTAAGGACAAGTCCCATCCACTTGCTATTACAGTTGGCTCGTGGAAGACTTCCGCCCCCCTCCCCCCGCAACTATTTGGGAAATGCAGAATGCAAAGACTGCTTTATCTACCAGTTTCTAATATTTTTGGTGAAGTTTGTGTATGGTCATTAGGACTTGTTAAGAATTAAGTAACTGGAGCCGAGTTGTAACAGTATCGTTTGTTTGCAAACCACAAAAAGGACATCCTGTATTTAAAGTTTTGTGTTCCATGTAGTACTCCTGGTATCTAACAAAGGTAACACGTTTTCCTTTCTAGTTCATATTTTTGGTTTGTGCCCTATGGGTTTCTGTCATCGTGGTTTTTTGTTCCTTGATGTAATTAACCTGCAGAAAAACATGACTTTGTAACAAGGATAGCCAACGGGGACACTTCTGTGGCCAGCATGACTTGGAAATCACTTTTAACTTGACTTTTGTCCTTGGATTTGGTTTTTATGACGGCACCAATACCAGGTTGATATCGGGAACCTGGTCAGAACTGTAGTGACAGTACTTCAGGGCTTCTTTCCCCATGCTTGGGACTGGCTTTGCAGGGTCGTTTTGAGGTGTGAGAGGCAGAAGGCTGAATAAGAGCATGTATGGTTGTTGGCTGGCAGGGAGGCTCC
>NW_009598502.1:71196-82432 GCF_000690535.1 Cariama cristata | reverse complement strand
GGGTGGTTTGGTTAAGCAGGACCGGCTTACGCTGCCAGTTCCATTTTTGCTTGGGTCCTATGATAGCTAGTAATAATTCCTCAGCTCTGTGTAGGAGAAAGTGTGGGTGTTGGCAAGCAATTATCTGCGTCTTCCTAAAAACAATCCCGTACTCACCTCAATCTTTCTGCGGGGTGATGCTCTGCAGTGTTTTTACAGGAACAAGTCTAAATGAGCCGTCATTTAAACAGTCAAACCTATGTTTTGCTTTAGCACCATTGTGTTCTGCGCCCCGCCAGCCCAGCAGCCAGCTTTCCATCTCGGCAGCTGCTGTCTCCTCAAGCCAACAGAGAGAGAAGAGAATCACCAGAGCTGGCTCGGAGACGAATCAGGCATCAAGGTGTGGGCAAAACACAGACTTACACACGCGCTTTTCCTTTACATTTGTATTCAGCTGTGCATGTTCCAAGCCAAATAGATGTTGTTACCCTGTTCTGTCTCCAAAACGTAAAAATCTATGAGCCTCTACCACTGGTCTAGTTTTACAGAAGAAAAATTCAATCACTGAAATTTGCTAGCCTCAAAGGTTATGAAGCCGTATGCTGCTGGAATGGAAATTAGGTCTAGTTTTGTTATCTGAACGGTCTCTAATGTCTCACCCTGCATTTACTATTCCTATTAAGTGCTGTATCTTTGTCCTCTCAGGAGATGTTCCTCCGCAGTGCACAGAAGGCTTTGGGCAGCAGAGGCTCAGCTGTCCTGCACGAGGGACCAAGTCGCTGAGTAATACGACAAACGCCAGGAATGCAGCATTGTCCTCTTCAGCGAGAGCTCCCGATGCTCCTGACTCGAGAAGGAAGCCCAGGAAGGTGGCTGGCAATGAGGGAAGACCGAAGAACAAAGGTGCAAGCGCGTCTGCAGGTGGGACAACACCACATGCGAGACCTGCTCAGAACTTCCCTTCGGAAGCCTTTACATCCAGCTCCTCCAGAACTTCTCCAGCCCAACCAAGGTAATGACTTGGTCTTTCATTTCCAGCAGCCACACTGGGCCTGCCCTGAAGGGTGAGGGATCGAGGGCACTGCAGGAGCAAGTTCTGCTCTGATGAAAGTGAGGTGCAGCCTTGGGCCTGGCGCATTCTGATCTTCAGCTGGCAGCCACCCAACAGCAGCAATAGTGACAAACCCGTTCCAGTCCTCTGCCTCATTTCCTTATGGTGCAAATCTGGATTCCCTCGTATTTGCCTGTGGCTGAAATGGTTTCACTCAGTTTAATTTGGGTGGTGCTTATCTGAGTGTCAAACAGCAAACTTAGGCTTTTATATCAAAATAGAATGGACAAAATGGTTCCTGGGAGGAAATGCAGGATAATGCCTTGTTGTCTGTCCCTTGTAGTGCTCTCATCTTGGCTTTTCTCTTTGCTCTTTGAATAGGATCTGGTTCTTCTGCTACAAAAGTTACTGGGTCAGGGTTCAGAGAAGCACACAGCCCTCCCAAAGTCTCCCTGGTGTGAAGGCCCTGTGTTTATTCAGCAGTAAGAGCACTGAAATGGGTAGGCTTGCTCCCACTGAAAGTGTCTCTTCTTCTTCAACAGCACCAGCAACAGAGGGGGAAGGAGCCTCGGGATGTCGGATGTTCCCGTTGGCGTCAGACGCAGGAACACAATGGTAAGGCAGCCAGTGCCAAGTAGGAGCGTGGTGCTTCGCACTGTGAGCGGGTTTCAGAGCTCTTCAGCTCTCCGGTCTCAGCGTAGAACTGTTTTAAAGGGACGAGGGTTAAAGTGCTGTTGATTTTTTGCTGCACGCTTGGCTCGTCGCATGAGTGGGGCTGGGTGGGAAGAGAAGCCAGTGCCTGGCTGTTACCCCTTGTGATGGTTTTGCCAGGATGATGAGCTTATTGTACAGTCCTTCCTGCTTCAGTGAGGGTTTTATCAATTGCTTCTTAGCAAGTACTCTTCAAAAACAGCATTTTTACTTCTTTCTTTCTTTCTTTCCCCTTCCCTTGAGGCAAAAGCCCAGAGCCCAGCAGCCGGACAGCCACAGAAGAAGTGATCCACCACTTACGAAAAACATGTTTAGCACTTGACGCGCTATCGCTGTGCACTAGAGTACTTAGTTATCTGAGCGCAAGTATATTCCTATATTGCCATGTCACTGAAGACTTTCTATGAATTTAAATTTTTATAGGCACTGATTGTTTTATCTCTCTCTCTCTCTCCCCATATTTCTAATTTGTGAGAGTATACTACTGGTTGTTACTTCTGTGATCTATACCAGCTGTCTATAGACCGCAGCCAGGCTTCTACCTTGGGAACCACCCTGGTTCTGATTCCGTACCAGCTCTTTGTAACACCCAGGGCAAGAGAATTTTTGACAGACTGAGCTTCAAGCCTTGTGTCCAGCTGCTCTTGTGCTCATTAGTTCTCCTCAGGACAGCACCGGTAGATGAAAGACAAAAGCACGCTGTCAGCAAGGGCTGTGCCAGGGAAGCAGTGTGCCGAGGAGCTTACCGGGAGCACGGGCTCCTTGGGCCTGCCACCGGGCCAGTCGGTCTGGGCAGTCTGGACCAGGATGGGGGATCAAATGGAGGGGTTTGGCTCAACACCTCCTCTGCGGCAGCAGGAGCGGAAGGGAGGCATCGCAGGGCTGCACTGGGGACCTCACCACTGAACCTGTTCCCAAACCGTAACCTTGGGTCTCCCTGGGTCCACAGCTCTCCCGGGCGATGCAAGGGCCCGCGCCTCGCACTGCACCTCCTCGGGGGCTGCTGGGAGTGCGCAGGACACACCGAGGGGAGGGTGAGCGTCAGTGGGGAATCTGAGCCCACGGCTGTCTTGTAAAATACTTTTTAATGCTGTATTAGTCCATGCTTTTTATATTCCTTATAATAAAAATGTATCTAATGATATCCCAAAACATTGTGCCATAAAAATGTATTGGATGAAGTGACGGGGGCTCACAAATGCTCTCTGAGGGTAAGTACGTCGACCGCCCTATACCTAGCGCTGGCCCAGTCGGAATCATGGGCAGCAGGCTTCGTTCATTTGTATTCCGCTGTTACTGCCCGCATTAGGTCTTCGTTCATTTGCTTTATGAGTCCCGTTAGCAGCCCTTGTGCTTTGGGAATTGGTAACGCACAGGCTGGAGCAGGCAGGTCTTAGATAACGACCGTGGGCATCTGCCTAATTAACAAGGTAGAGCAGCTGGCATTAGCAGGGCTAATGAGCCAGTCACCCTTCTAGGGCTGGGTTCTTACCCCAGGCCCTGTCTCTGCTGCCAGCACCATCCCACAAGCTGCAGCCTGGAAGACTAAGGATGGCCGAAGTGATCTTACTTCTAAAATAAAGACATTTTACGGACGCTTCCAACAAACGTAAGCGTTTATTTGTACAAGAAAGGCAGAATAAAGGTATTTAAAAACGGGTGGCAACCAACCTTGTGCTGGCATTTCTGGGGAAAACTGCTATGGCAAGGTAAGGGACTCTAAGCTGGCTCTTCTGGTTTGTGAAGGTTAACAGGATGCCCTGGTTCAGAAGTCGTTAGTATGAAAAATAACAAACCGAGCTGACAACGTGGCTTAGTCTGCATCATTCCTCAGGCATGAGGAAGACCCCGCTTTCTCCATTAATATCGGCAATCGTTGTGCTTGCTTTCCCTTTTGTACAAAATATTTACATTTCTGTCCCAAGTACACACAAATTACAGTGTATTAACCCGTCAAAGTGGGATTTAAAAGCAGATAACCTGCAGCTTCCTTTCTAACTGATCCTCAGCATCAATGCAGCTTCATCAGCGGAAGATTTCTTGACCGAGTTCCAGCCCCAAAGAAGGACACAATACATCTCCAGGGATGTTAAGAATCTCCTTTATGCAAGTGTACACTCCATGGCCAAGAGCACTTAACAGGTTAATGCCGTGTACGGTACTGAGATGGACACACACCAAGCTAGAACTAATACTCAGCTCCAGAGTTGGGTTTCTTTTTTTTCCATTGTTTAGTATAATTTTACATTCTGAATGAATATATATTAAAAAAAATAATCACAAACCAATCTTTGCTTTGACAAACAAGCCTATTACAGACACTGTCAAGTTCATTTAAAGCACAAGGAAGTAAAAGTAATGATGATTAGAAAAGCTTTAATTAAAAGGCCATTTGAGCCACGGTCAAACCACCGCAGCACTTCCTTCCTAGTAGCATAAAATAAAATAAAAAAAAAAAAGCCAGAAAACCCCCACTGCAACTCATTCTCTTGCAGGGCTCATACCATTCTTCAGAGAAAACCACAGTCGATGAAGGTTAGTTATCAGCGTGACATTTTTCCTGTATAAGAAGCTTCATTTACACAGCAAGGTGTAAACAGCATTGACTAAAAGTTTGTTATTTGTAATCATAAATAATTAATTGTAATAAATATGTATCAAGTAACTTTACAGCACACTTTGCAGGGCCAAGATGCAGGTATGTTCCACTCCGATGTGCTCTCTGGAAGGAGGAGACAGGCATTAGCAGCAGTTTCTTACTCACAGCTGCAATCGTAGCTTTGGAAAACACTGGCAGGCCGAGTCCTCGAACCCCTGCGAGCGAGGCATCCGACTGCGCTGCGAGTCCACCCAAAGCATTAAGGGCTTGGAAGGGGCGATTTAAACCCGATCCAAACCCCCGAGCCGACCGCCAGGAAGAAAGCCCCAAGGTATCGCGTCAGCAGCAGCAGTTCTCCCGTGAAGTTCCGTCGACATTCTTCATAGTTCCTTGTGGCACCTGTTTGGGAACGCACGTCCCAGATGGGAATAATCCGGCTCTGAGCCATTCCTTCCGCTTAAGTTTTCCCCTTGGTCTTTGCAAACTCCGCATGTATTTGCGCTTACTCCCAGCGACTTCTCAGCTACATTTATGCTTCTACCAGGAAATGGACAAGACTCAAGAGTAAATATTCTTCCTACATGGATCTGTCCCTTTGGAGGGGCAATACGCAACAGAAGGGTAACACGTCTTTCCTAACCACAGGATGTGGGGACTCCGTATGCCAACAACTACCTCTACAACTGTTGCACACACATTTTTCCATTCGCTCACAGAAGAACAAGAATATACACACACTTGTTTAGGCTTTTCTCTCTTACTCATGTTTTATCTTCCAAGCACCACACACTCATCGCTCCCAATATTCACAATAATATACAATAAATACAGCTTTTTTCAATTCCCGTTCCCACCGACAAGCCAAATTAGCCTACGCTGTCTTCTAAAGAGACATAACATACCACCCTTGAAGTGCAGTTAGGTGCGCACTGTCGTAGACCTTTCACGTGACTGATGTGCGCTAAGCGCATCGGAAGGAAAATAACGAACTTGTAGCTCGGTACTGGCACTTAACTTACAGATAGTACCGAGCCGAGTAGCACAGCAGTGATTTCAGGATGTTCTCTTCGGATCGTTGGCACGCAGGTGATTCTGCTGGCAGCGAGTTCGAAGCGATTAACAAAGCCAACGCCGTACTTGTAAATGCACTCGGTGCAGGGAAACCCCGTTTATACGAGTAAAGGAAGGTAGGCCTGTTGATGTTGTGTTTTGAAACGACCCCAGTGCGTATTTCACAACATATGACTTAAATGTAGAGATTTGTTCTCTCTCCATAGTCTGCTATTATCTTTCCATATAAAATAGAAGCTTTATCTTCAAACAAATGACTTTGTGCCTTCCCCCCACCTCATTCTCCTTTCAGGTGTCGCATTTCGAGGATCATTTGCTCTTAGATCAAAGACGTTTTTTGAGTACAAAAAGGAGTTACAGGTGTTTAACCACACACTGATTATTCTGAAAGCTTGTTTGGAAATAGGATAAACTCACAGATTGTAAGCTTGAACCGTGGTATTTTACACCATACAGAGAGAAGCCATTTTGTTTCTGCTAATATTTTAATTACAATAAATGTGTTACTAAGCAAAGCAGACATTCAAGAACATCTAGGGCAAGAACCCAAGTGAATTACGGCCCTTTCACTGTTCTTTCAATTATAAATCTTCCTAATCAAGAGTGTCTAGCCAAAACCCCAAATTAATTGTGGCAGCTACCCCTGTGCTTGCTTATAGTTTAAAAAGTTACAAGAAAACGGTGGAAACAAACATGCAGTTTGGCAGCACATTTTCTGCTCAAACTCAAGCAAGTGCTAGAAATTCTGCACATTCTCTGTCTGCGACAGAAGAGGGACCGTGCTCCGGTCCTGCGGGTGCCCTTCAGTGATTCCCTCCCCACACCTGATTCTTTCCGTTTTTGTACTCAAAAATGTTTCCGGGGAGAGCAATCTACGAGCCTTTGCCTCCGAGTGCTCTCGAACTCCAAACGCCCTCACTTTTGTTCTGTTTGCAGGGGTAATATCATTCTAAATTACAAAATTAGAAATGTACATGTTTAAAGGTTTTTCAAAATTAAATTATACACAAACCGGTCTTTACTAAACTATCCTACAAATATTCCACAAACAAGGCAGCAAAATAACCAGTCCACCACAAAGTCTACAAATACAAAATGTAAGTCTTCCAGTAATTATTGTGACGGGAACAAAAAAGTTCAGAAAATAAATTAACCTCCAGCTCGTCACACAGTGTTACAGGAGGTATCGTTATGTGAATGGAAGGGTTCCCAACCTTAGCAGAGCCACGAAACAACCCAGACCATCACCTCCAGGCAGCCCCTTCTCACACTCAGCCGCTGAGCGGATCCTCCCGGTAGTGGATGGCGTATCGGAGCTTTTCCAGCATGATGTCCAGTGAGGAATACTGAGGAAGTTTGATCATAAACATGCACGTTTCGACACGGATGTACCGGGAGTCTGGAGAACCTGGAGGGGAAGAAGCGCCAGAAGGGGTCTGACCAAGCCTGCCGCTTCTCACCTTGTTCTCCAAAAGCCTTCTTCCCTCACACCCCTTGCTACGTGGTATCAAAATAAAAAGGTTCCTGCCTGTGTCTCTCGAACCTGAAGTACCGCTGTGCTTCTCCCGTCAGTCCTCAGGCCAGTATTTTCCCAATAGCCCAATCATTTTAAAAGCGTACAAGACAAATATTATACAAAGTCTCTTACTGTCTCTAGAGGGCAATGTTTTAAGTAGTTAAAGATTATTTTAAATTTTATTTTTACATGGTTTAAAACCAACTTCTTTATCTTCTTATTTACAGTCATAACTACCTGCCTCTCTTTGTCATTCTTTGTGCACTGAATACAGATTTAAACCAGGAGATACAAGAAAGAGCACAGTAGCAGAAAAAATAAAAAAAAAAAAAAAAAAAAAGAAGGGGGACCTGAAAGCTAGAACCACCATGAAAACAGAAGAAATCTTCTTTGCCTTAGAGGAGAGAGTGCAAACGTACCTGCAGCCCCGTCAGGGGGGGCTATTTTCATGGGGTACGGCGGGACGTGGGCAGTGTCGGGGCCTCCGTCTTTGCAAGGACACGTGAAGGGGATTCGTTCCTGGTTACAGGCGAACTTGATGAACTTGCAGAGCTCCTCCTGAGTGAACATCTCTAATGCGCTCCAGAAAAACTCAATGTGCTGATCTGTTTCCATCAAGCCCACCTGGTACATGGTGTGTGCCTAAGAGAAAAAGCAAGATGTCCACTGCTGCTTGCTTCTCCCGTCATAACTCTTCCCCACTTATGCTTTCAGAGGACAGAAGGAGAGGGTAACTACACCTCTCTCTCCACAATTTCTCCTGCTTCCAAAGTAATTAGGAAATCCAACCATGGTAGAGTGTTAATAGCTGTGGGTTTGTATCTTTTTAGCCCATCAGTTTCTGTAACAGCCTTGTCTCGCTGTGTTTCCCCTGTCGTGCAGGTAGCGCACGTTGCTGTTTTGTTTAATACGCAGGACTGGGGCAGCTCAGCACTGCCGCTGTTTAAAGAAAACACAAACTAACACTAACACCTACAGTTGAGAATATTCTGTAACTTCTGAAACAAGAGAACAGCTCCTTTTATGTTGTAATTCTTATGGTAACAAAAGTATTTAGGACCAGAAGTTGTCTGTTACAGATTAATTTTAGATTTTCAGAAACTATTTGCAATTCAAAATAACAGCAATGGCTCTTTCAGCCCTTAGTTCAAGTGGCAAATATTGAATAAAGCTCAATAAAATGGAGATAGATTTCAAATTTGATGTTGAAAAGTAAATTCATTATTCCTCCCTGGAACAAGCCCCATTCCTATTATTTCCTGAAGCCAGTGAGATCTTAAAAAACTTCCCTGGGGGTGAAGGGGGCTGTCCAAGGACAGGCCAGCGTTCCACAAGGGCTGTCCTGGCTGCATCACAAGCAGAAGATTCTCCCCTAACGCCTCCCACGTGGGAGGGTCCTCTCCCCTACGTGTCAGACAGGTTAAGTTTTGCCAAAGAAGCTGCAGTTCTTCACACCTTGAGAAACTCCAGGTTAATGTACGGAAGGCCACACGTCCTCAGCTCCATCTCTAGAGGGGTCAGCGTAGTCAGAAGCTGCAGGGGAATGATAGACCCAAGTCCAGCACGCACTGCAGTCATGCACTCCGGAGTCTGCAGCTCGCGCATCCTCAAGCTCCGGATCGCTGTTGCATACACGTCCTTGTTCTCCCATCTGCAAGGGCAGAGATTGAGGACAAAAAAAAAATAAGGAGAGACCCTAAGAGCCCTCCTGCCCTACCCCACACCGTTGCATACAGAAGGGTTTTATGGGGAGATGCCGCTTTTGAACGATCAAGAGTGAGCATTAAGCTATTTGCATTCTGATGCTTCCCAATTTAATTCCACTTTCCTCAGCTTCATCCTCTTCTCTCATGCTTGTCCGTTTCTCACAAGCCTCCTAACTGGGGGTGTTTACTGAAGCCAGCAAACAGCCGCTGAGCACTACTCCTCAGCTGTCTCTTTCTTACAGAGCAAAAGGCTGTAAATAGCACTAGTGATTCCAAGTCTCTGCCAACAAATGTAAAGCTTTCCCAGATTGTTCCAGTCTTCAGCTTGTTACAAAAACATCTCTGGAGAGCCTGGTCCTTGGAAAATTATTCCAGAGATGCTTCTTTCCCACGTAACCCAGTGCAATGTCCTCCCAAGAAGGCTGTTACTTACCCCACTGGAATGTGCCGGCCTCTGGGACAAAGCTCCACTTCTTCCCCTGTCATGGTCAGGTAGGTGAATTTGCAGCAGGGCTTGTTAGGACAGTCAGGGCTCTCTGTTGCTAGATGCTGGGAAGCGATTTCTGCACACAGAGCTTCCAGTTCTGTCTCATCATTTATCTGTCACGAAACAGAAGATCAGTATCTGATGACTGGCATGTCGTACTGTGTTATTCTTATGACTCATTTCAGGTATCACCACAATGTTCAAAGCACACTCATTCCACCATCTGGAGACATCACGGACAGCGAAAGCCAGTGATTGCTTTGGTGGGTTATTTTCTGGTTTAGCACTGCCAAGTTCCAGTAAACACTTCAGAAGCCTTAATTCCACTGTGCCTGGCAGCAGAGGAGACTAAGCAGCTTTTCCAAGCCATCAACATGTAAAATCCTGCAGGATGAGTCAAAACGCTTCATGACCTTGCTCACGTGACAAACATCTGCTAGCCGTGAAGCCAACCACTACCATTTAGGGCAAGCAGTAAAGATAGCTGTGACTAAAACAACATGCTTGTGGGGGACACTGAGAAAAAGGAGGGAAGAGGAAGGAAAAAAAAAAAGTTACTTACATTTTCAAATTTTTTGACGTAGTTGTAGGTGAGGATGTCAGCTTCCTGGAGATCAATGTCTGGATCCAGTGGCTCTCCTACCAGTGTCTTCCAGAAGGAGGGCAGGAGGTCAAGTGGGAGAGGAACATCTGCTCGAATTGCGATACCCAAGAGCTGACCGAAGAAATGGAATAACTGCTCCTCTGCGTAGGTGATAGGGCTGGGTGTCAAAATATACTTCCCCTTTGGGAAAAAAAAAAAAACCAAACCAAACCAAACAGAATAGAGCACACAAATCAGTATTTAACAAGTGATGCATACCCCGTAGGTCCACAAGTTAACAGGCTTGGGAAAATACTGAGTGAACATGATGAATGCTGTTTAGTTGGCTACAAAAGGATTTGCTCAAGCGTGGCATGGAGTCTGTATATATTATACAGTGATATCATATCACATCTTATCACTTAATGATCAAAAGCAATACCATAAAGTTGGTTTCCTGAAGAGCCTCGCTTTTACAAGCTTTGTTAATCAGCATTCACAGGAGTTTTCCGTATTTGTATTATCAGTTCGGTATCTAAGTCCTTCAGTTGTGGGATGTTTCCAAAATAGTCTGGATATGCAAAGCCAGGTTTGCTATGTAGCTGGTCTTAGGTTGAGGGATATGACCTGTTTTCCTACCTCGTGCATATTCCTAGGAGGAACTATACCTCAACTACTGTAAATCCTTTGGGCCATAAGCTTTATCTTGTTTCTATAATACATCTACTGCACAAAACAGGAGGACACTAAATATGCATTAAATAGCATGGATGGAGCGTCTTATTCTACTCACAATGTGACTGACTTCCCTGATGACGTTCCTGGAGAAATACCAGCAGAATATGACTTTCACTAGTTTGGGACAGACCACCTCCAAATCAGACAACTGAACCAGATTCATTCTAAGTGAGCTTTGACTAGGAGTCTTAATTCTGTTACACTGGGCAGTTTTGACTACTTGGCTACTTCTTCAAGTACCTGCTGTACCATGTGAAGTGCAACAGGGGATTATTCGTCAACGGTTGTTTGCAGTTCTGTCAGGCATGTGAGACCTATCTGGTTAGACGCGCTAACAGGGGCTGTTGATCTGAAGCATCTCTCTGTATCACTGACTGAGTATGTTCTACTCCTGTTCAAATGCGTGCATGCAGAAAGAGAAAAGCAACCTCATTTCTTGCAGTGAGATATCACACCTTATTCTTATTGACTGCAGAGCTGGGGCACAACAGGAGAAGGGAGAGCGAGGAGCTCTGTAACTCTTTACAAACTTGCCAAAGGAAGTGACGGAAAGATCCACCTGAAAAAGAGAAGGGCAAAGTAATGAAATGCCCTCTGAGGGTTGTCACTGCCTTTTAATACAGAATTTGCTGTTCTTGAAATCATGTTTCGAGCCTTAGATTACACACTTAACTCCTCTGACCACACAGACACGTGCCTTAAACAAGAGTGGGGTAGATGCCAGCCATGCCAGCTTACTATTCACGTGCAAGTCCACATTTAAATAGTCTAATTACATGCAAGAAATATTCATTG
>NW_009598502.1:0-71165 GCF_000690535.1 Cariama cristata | reverse complement strand
TGCTGAATTCCTAAGTGCTGCTTTGTCTTCCAGCACTCTACGTCTAAGACTAGTATACACATTTGTTACACCAGTTGGCCTGCAAATGGAATTCGTTACTTGATTAGAAGATGAGTGGTGCTGTCTTTGTAACAACGGAGCATTTCCACAGCTAAAAGCAGCGAGGCAACGCATCAGAAGTCATTACAGATGCGGAGCTGTGGACGTAACATTTCTCTCTTTATAGATAATGTCAAGAGCCACCACAGACCTTAAAAAGAAAAGAATTCCCCTTGAGAGAAGGCATCAAGGAGCCCTTAGTTCAGCTAATAGGTGCACACTTACAAGAATTTTCCTTTACACAATTTGATAGATGGCACTAGCTGGTAACATGAGAAGCGCATTTTGGGCTTTTCTTCTCTAACTCCATATACCCCCACGAATCTCTAAAAAAGACCTACTACCGTTAGCACACAGAGTCTGCATTAATTTCAATAGCGGCAATCAATTTTCTTCTTTGACGCACAGTTGATATTTGCCTTGATACATTATCAATTATTAAACAGATCTGCAAAGCAAGATTTTTCTCGGCTCTTGTTTAAATCAAGTCTCTTCCTGGAGCACATGCAACCCACATAGCATCCAAGGGAGCCAGCACCCCCAAAGAAAGTCAATATCCAAAACAGGCTGGACAGCATCCGCATAAAGAAGATCTTATGAAATGAAACCTCACAGATTAAAATAATACTGTCAAGAGAAGAGAAGGCATAACAATCTTGTTTAATAAAATAAGATTATTGCTCGACACTTTCTGTTGAAAAGCAGTACTCCTACGTCATGAGGAGTCTGTCTCTGTACTGGTTAAGTGAAATTAGGGCAGTTAATTGTCTATTCCTTTATGAGGTTCATTCTTTTAACCAGTCACATGAAAATTATTAAAGTGATTATAAGAAATACTGTACGTCTCCTCACAAAAATGAGGAAGATGCAGTTTTAATACTATTTACTGCAAAAATTAAGGACAGTTTTTAAAGCAACAAAACCCTTATCATACTTACCATCTCTTCAGCTTGGCTGGGACAAGCTGAAGTTCATACTTCTGACATCGAGCTGAAAACAATTCTCAAAACCACCTCACTTGGGCATGACCATTTTTAATTGTTAATGCTCGCATATTCCTTGACAGCTACGTTTGATAATGTATCCTACACTAGTATTTAATGGTATCTTAATCTATTTGCTACACAATCTCACATCACTTTAAAAATAAAAACCACAGTAGCATTACCCAGCTCATTACTAACAAGAAAGTACTTTAAAAAAAATAAATAATCTTTGTTATGTGCACAGTCTGGGTTTACCACGGCCAAGCATCAAAACAACCTGAAGAGACATTCTTATTAAATACTCCCCCCACACTTCAAACCACTAACTATTACTTTATTTACTTGCCCTAGTTAGCAAAGTCACATGCCCAGGCATGTATACTTCCTGCTGTATTAGTTAAAATACAAAAATTAACCATCTGGCTTGCTTAATTCTTGGAAGCTTCATTCTTTTCCATCTGCAGGACCACAAACACTGCAAAAGTAATGCTGCTCCTTAAAGTTAACATGAGCCAAATTCTGGTGAAAACTTGGATTCCACCTGGAGTAAGTTCTCATGACTGTACTTTATGTCACCCACGCTAGTAACCCTGTAATCCTGACTTACTTGTGCCATGAACCTCCTCCCCTGTGAACCGAATGTTGAAAGCATACGTAGGGTCTCCACCACTGGCAAGTTTAACACAGAGCTGTGAGGACGGCACACAGGCTAGCTGTCTTGCTGCCTGACAGAAATAGGAATTTTCTGAAGAACGGATCTCCCCTATTCAAAAACAAAAGAAAAAACATAAAATCCCCGTACTCAGAGTATTTTGCATTAATAAGCATCTGAGTTTGGTTAAACCAGATCTGACTTGTTGCAATGGATTAAAATGGATTTTGAGAAGGATAAACGTTTCCCATACCTCCAACGATTTCCAAGGGATCCAGGGTGATTTCGGGGGCTGCATGATCAGCAGTTCTTTGGACAGTGGCATTTAGCACTCTGTTCATTACAGTTACTTTTGTGTCATAAAAGATTAAACCTAAATAAAGAAACACATTTTGCTATGGTTAATCTATCCTTCTACAATCTTATTTTCTGAAATTCTCTCATGGACAATGGCAGAAAAATAATTTCACCTTCATTAAGCAGGTAAGAGACGGCTAATCCACCTTTTTTTTTTTTAAAGTATTTGTTACTAACGTTTACTGGAAGAAGTGCATCGGGTTAGAACACTGATGAACACAATTCTAGTGTTACATAAATAGATCCTAGCAGCTCCACCAGAACTTCTGTAAATCAGAAACACTTTGCCAAATAGCTTTCAGAAATCTCAGATATTTTGACAGTAAAGCCGGAGGCCAAAAAACATGATAAAAAATAGGGCTGTCACATTGCACCATAAATACGGGCTCTGTAAAGACAAATCTCTGAACATTCCTCACTTCCCCATACTGAGTTTACAAGTGTTTTTTTCTAGGTGGGCCAATATAAAAGCCTACTCACACACACTGACACCTTTGGTGAGTTCTGTATCTTCTCCTTCAGAAGAAAACAAGTTTGGGAAATATAATGACCTAAATCTTGCTTTTGTTTTTTGCCTAATGAAGGCTTGTAAAAACTATTTTAAATGCTGACACACGGTAAGTATTGTCTTGATCTCTCTAATTCTACAGCTTCAGTGACAATGAGGATGCCAACATGTCCTGGGACTTCCACCTGATCTGCTTCTTGTTGACTAACAAAGAATTTTAATTTATGGATAATTCCAAAAAGATAAAGGCATGTTTGAAGGCCACCCACAGACAGAAAAGATGAGCCAGCTCCCTCCATGGTCAAGAAAGGTGTACAGTGTCTATTAACTACTTGCAAGAATAATCCCCCTCGCCTTTAAAAAACAAACTAAGAAAAAGAGAAAACTCCCACACTGAGAAGTGCCCTTGCTGTGTTTTGGCTGTCACCTCAGACAGACTGTGTGCCAGCTTATTGGGCTGAGAACAAAGCCAATAAGCCTTTGGTGGCACACTGAAACCACTCACTATCTCACTTTCCCTCTGCCCTCCATGTTCTCTTTTCTGCCACGTGTATACACGCATTAAAATCTTCTGCAAAATGTACTAACAAATTCCACCTGGTGCATCCTGCAGCCTTTCAGGCAACAACCGTGTTCCCCAAGAAACTGACCTTTGGCCTCTTGCAGTAACGCAGCAATACTATTAGCGTACATCTCAGTCTGCCGGAGCTCCACCAGTGGTAAGAAGAACGTCTCCAATGTTGTATTTAGAGACTGAAGCAGGGCAAACCGTAGGCGTAGACTTTCAACGGGAACATCTGAGGCGGGAAACATCGAGACAGAGAGATAAAGAGATTCCCTACCTACTGCAAAGTCCATCTTCCCAGCAGATTCAGTCCAGGAGCTGCACAAGCTTCCTTCTAAAGCAGCCCCTCCTGATCCCCGCACATCAACAAGCAGGCTGAAGATGCAAGAACAGCCGTGATCTGTGATGTTCCTTCCTGGATCTCAAGTCTCTGGGTGTCTGAGTCCAGCATCTTTCATCATCACTGAATTTGCATTATCTGGAGACCCTCTTAAAGGAACTTAGTGCTTAGAACAGAATTTAGGCAACTGAAGTCTGCTTAGGCCCAGAACTGAAATCCAATCTTCCTTCCCCCTGCAAGCTGACCTCACCAGATATCTTCCTGCTCCAGCCTGACCTAGGAGGTATGCTCGGAGAGCAGAGGACAGTTGCAGTGCATTTCTAACAGTGCTGCCAAAGGCACCGTGGTGCCCAAGCACACCTAAGGAGAGAGGAGACCTAGACTCAGCATTCCTCTCGGCCCACAGAGGCTCCAATCTGCAGCCTCCCAAGGAACGGCCCGACTACCAGGTCATTCAGGAGCACTACCCAGCTCTCCTGTTGAGGAAAGCCTCTATGCAAACAATCTATACATACTCAACAGACAGGAAATTCTGGGGTCTGCTGCATCAGCTGGATCCAAATAAACTTCATGGGGATGGAGTCGTGCTGGTGTAATTGCAAGGTGACGACAAAGCCTGTTAATATACTGGACAAGGGCTACATCCATTTCCAGTGTCCATTTCCGGGATGCTTTCTGAGCATGTCTTGCATCAATGCAGGCACACCTGAAATATAAAAGGCGTAAGACCTGTTGAAATGTAAGTGCAGCATTGCTTACTAAGAGCATGTTGAGCACACCACCAGGAAACTTGTTCTACTTCTCACCCCTTTTCTTAAGCTGAACTGTTTCATTACAAAAAATTCCAGTTTGAGAATAAGAACTGATCTATGACCAACCTTGCCTCACTGTTATTAAATAAGAAAAAAAAGTAACTGCCTACTAAACTTACTTACTGCACTATCTTCTTTACGCTCTGAATTGGATACAAGGGAAGCGGATGTGGCAATTAGCTTGTGGCTTGACACAGGGAGATAAGGAGGATTCATTTAAGGGATTTTCTTCCTGTACAATATTAACAAGGAAGTAACCATTCCCTCTTCTACATTACTACTGACCCAGTAACAATACTGCCAGTTTAAACAATTACCCAATGTATGAACAGAAAGCTGCTGTGGAAAGAAACCAGACAGAGCCGGATGGATCTACAATACTCATCAGGCCAATTTATTATACAGTTTGGAAGCTATAAAGGACAGTACGGCATATGATTTTGTTAGCTATGTTGTGTAAAAGAAAGTCAGGAACCTGCATTTTGACAGCATAGCGACTCTCTTAAAGCATGTTTTAAGAAAATAATCAACAATTTTCTCTACAGGTCTTGCAGCCATGGATAGAAGTTTGCATGTTACTAACACACTGGTTAAAACTACCTGGAGTAGGAACACTTGGGATCAAGTGTTTTTGAAGTGAGCACAATTAATCAGTATCACTTTTGCAAAAAAGATTTGCAAAATTTACCTTTCAAAATGTAGATCATATCCACAAGACAGAATAGCTCTCCACACGCTACGGATATCCTGTTTAGATCGATCAACCACAAATCTGTGAAATCCATCCAGTGTCAAATACTTCTCCTCAGGAACTGACAGCAAAGATACGACCATCAATCAGTTAATGGTTCACTATGAAGTCTGCACACGACGCAGGAAAACGGTCAGTATATGAGATGGGTATCTGCCAGCTTTCTCTGGGTTCTACCCATCCCACTATGGCTCATTTCTCAAGTAGTTCTAAACATCGCACTATTCAGGTCCAATCTGGCCTTCAGTAAATGGCACTCAATTCTTGCCTCTCAAGGACACAAATCCCCCAGCTGCTCTCTAGAATAGCTCCACCAATACATCTAACCAGGTAGCAAAGATCCATACTTGGCTGAATGCTGAAATTCCCCTCTTCTGAACTAACCTGGCGTTTCCTACAGTGAAGAGCAGAGTCCAAGCTCATGTCTATTCACTCTTCCACCTGACTACAGAAAGAAATATCAAGCAAGACTCTGGAACTAAGCCCTGTCATGGCATGGCTATGCTGTCTCCTCCATGGATGGACTAGTTATGAGGCACCTGAAGCTCCTCTTTCATCCAATGTTCCTCTTGTAACTTGATAACTTTCCTATATAAGTTGAGAAACACGATTTAAAACTACCTAGTTCAACCCCATGATATTCTAATTCCCCACTATACAAAAAAAGCCTTGAAATTATACTTCTTAGGAAGTCAGTATCTACCCAATGTATTCACACGGTCTATGCACACTGTTGTGTGAATTGCATGAGCATGGTTTGCTCTCACTGATATCAATCAGTCCAGATTACAAGTATGCAAATAAAAGCAGCATTTTAAATCACTATTAAAAAAAAATTCAGTTAGCCTCATTAAAACAAAGACAAACCAAATTTATTGTGACATCATATAAGTATGCCAATAGAAAAAATGTATTTCTTTTCTACGATGTAATACTAGGGAAAAATTATGTACAGCTACTACCTTCCTGTTTCTTTGTGGGAGATTTTTCAGGGTCCTTCTCTTCAGGTTTGCTCTTCTCAGCAGATTTTGGCTTTACAGTAGGTTTCTTCTCACTTAAGGCTGTTCGGCTAAGGGACAAAGTGAATGTTAGGATGAAAGTTTTCTTTCATCTGTTCAAGAAACCAAAACATTCCTTCAAGGTCTTTTATAACCTCAGAGTTGCATTTCTCTCTTTCAATCCACACATGGAAATACAGAGGAGAAGGAATAAAAATCTGGATTCCTAAAGAGAAATCAAATCTTTTGCAACTGTCAAAAGGCTGAAGACACCAACCTGACACTATTGAGCATAGA
Organism: Cariama cristata; assembly: GCF_000690535.1. Lineage (NCBI taxonomy): Eukaryota > Metazoa > Chordata > Aves > Cariamiformes > Cariamidae > Cariama > Cariama cristata. The sequence continues at coordinate 64,800 of NW_009598502.1, read as the reverse complement.
CTTTTCCTTTGTAGGTGGTTTAGTAACTGGGCGCTTGGTGCTCACAACTTTCACTGGATGCTGTTCTTTGCCCGCCTTGTTGTACTTGCTCTTGTCAAATTTTGGTTTGGGCACACCGTATTTCCTTAAAATCTTGCAACACAGAAAGTGAATAATTACCCAATGCTTTCAAGTTAGACAAAAAGATGCTGAAAATAGTTTTCAAAGCACTACCTGAGTAAGCTGGTCCTCTAGCACTTTCTTTGGAGGGCGGACATTTGTGAAAAACACATGAAGAAGGTTTCCAGGAGTCTGAGAATTTATCTGCTCTTTACTAAGATAGATATCAGCAACCTTAATGGGTTTCGCTGGAGTTAGGCTTAGCATTTGCTCAGAATGGATGCAGCTTTTAAATATTTCTGTAAGGACTTCCCGAGCACCTGGGACCAATTTCTCACCTAATTAAAAAAAAAGGCAATATAATACAAAATACCACTGTTTAGAATTTGAAATGTGAAAAAACATTTTGCATTTAGCTAAAACGTTGTATCACATGCCACTGAGATAGAAAATCACTTAGAAAAACTCTACTAGCAGACCTGACCTTTCTGCACTGTAACACCCATTTATGATAGAGAATTGAATGCCTTCTCCTGTTTTGGCCACATACTGTAATTATTTGAGTGACTATAGTGGCAATAAAGTAGATTATTTATGATGCCAGTATAACAATTATGTTGTATAGGTACACACTGACACCTATCAATTCAACCAGTAGCCAACTGAACTTCCTCCAAGTATTATCCTCCCCTGTCCCTTGATTCAGGATTCTGGCCCGTTCCAGAGGTATTAGGGTCTGTACAGCTTTCACATTGTCAGAGAATATAAATTACTAGCTGTTCTACTTGAACAGTTTCTGCTCTAAAATTATGCTGTCTAACAGTGGTAAATTATTACAGTGGCTATTTTCTCAAAAAAGTCACAAAACAACTCAGTTTTTTGGGTTGGTGGGGAGTTTTTTGTGGGTGTTTTTTTGTTTTGGTTTTTTTTTGTTTTGGTTTTTATTTTGGTTTGGGGTTTTTTGTTTGTTTTTTGTTTGTTTGTTTGTTTTTCGGGTTTTTTTTGTTCGGGGTTTTTTTTTGGTTTTGTGGGTTGTTTTTTTTTTACTGTTTGATTAGCAGTGAGGACAGTTGAGCAATGTTCAGATTGCAAATAACTGCTTGCCAGCTGATGAGAGGGAGGAAATTTGGTTGAAATTACTCCCTGGCTCCCCCTCAATGAGTCATAGCAAATTTACATGAGCAAGGAGAATCTGACCCCTGTATGTCCCAAAAAACCCGCACAATATAAGTGAGATATTTGCCAATATGAAAACCACATACCTTTTATTGACTTATCATTGAAATAATCTTCTAGTGCTGGGCTCCCTTGTGTGTCAAATAAACTCTGATTTACAGTAGAAACAGTTAAAATCTCTTCAGTTGACATTTCCATCAGTTCATCTTCACCATCCAGACTTGACAAACCAATGAGATCACTACTATTAAACAGACTGGCTCGGATTTTCTCTATTTTAGCTCTTGACCTTATCTGTACAAATAATGAAATTAGTTAACAGGAATTCTGACAAAACAAATTAACTTCCATTTATATGAATTTGGGTCTTAAGCTTTCTCCCCTCCCCACATAGACAATTGCTATTGCATCTCTTCCAACATTCTTCTACATCTATAATTTGATACTAGAATTCGGGTTCAGTCTAGAAAACATACTTTGTAAGAACACCTGGCCACTGAAATCACCATGCTGCGAGGTAATCAGGCACAGCTCTGAACCTGCTATTCCATTTCTTTGTCTGCCAGCAGCCCTTAGAAATATAAGATACGAAGCTGAAAGTTTCAGATAGGTAACCTGTCATTATTTGCAACTCTGCTGTCCTTGCTTCAATTCTCCATTTAGAAAAATACACCTAAATTAGCACAGACCTTCAAGTCTCAACTACACAAACTGGGAACAGGAACAGTAACTTCCTTTGATTCCGAGAATAACTCCATGCATCATTATCAGAGCAGCTACAGACTTGGAGTAGGTTTCAATGTGAACATGCTGACAGCTCTCTGTACACACTTTATGGTTTAATTCAACTCTAGTGTTTTCATGTCAATTAAGAATAGCAACTGAAGATTTTCTGTCTGAATAAGCCGATTTTCTTCTAAAAGGGAAGCTGATACGATCCCAGACTATGCAAAAATGTCTGTCTACATTCACAAGCTACCAGAAACGGCTGTGCTTTTGCAAGCTTCTGATAAATCTGCAGCATGCAGTCAGTGTAACAACAGAGAGGAAGGATTCTTGTGCATAGCTGAAAACCTGGAGTGATCTGGCATCAATGCCAACCACCCACAATGCTTTTAAAAATTAATTTGGAACCAGACATCGACAAAATTTATCATCTCTTCTAAAGTAACTTCATAGAAGAATCTGTAGATGGTTTAAAATATGCAAGAATGTAGTCATTAAACATCAAATAATTGCTTTGCAAGTCAAACCAAAGGGCCACCTATCTCTAAATTAGTCTCCAGCAGTGACCAGTAGCAAATCTTTGAAGAACGTTACGTGAAAGAGGAAATAAATAGAGCTTTTCCTTTACATATCCTCTCAGCCTCTAGAAATCTGCAGTTTAAAGATTTCCTAAGTTGAAGGCAGCATTGACTGCTGTGCTTAATAGCTACCACTACACACAGCCTCCATAAACTTAACCCCTTAGGAATTCATTTATACTCTTGGCTTTTGCAACGCTTTGAGGCAATGAGCTCTACAACTTGGAACATGCAAGAGTACTCCCTTCTGGTTTAAAACTGCTACTTGGTAACTCTTACTAGATCCCCTCTGTCCTTTCAGTGGAGACAGCGGATGCTTCAAAGACCATGAACGATACCAAGAAAGCCAAACGGAGAATAAAGTTCTGTGTTCCTCAGCCATCCTGTCCAAGCTGAGAACTCCTCATCTCCCTAGTCTCGCGTGCACATTGACATACATTTATTCTGCACCCATGACCTACGCTGAGCTGCACCTTGCTAACAGTACCTTTCACTCTCTATCATTCAAGCTGTGGCCTCAGTCAAGCAGAAGAATTTTTACAGAAGAAAACATACAGCACACTTTTTCCTTAACAGTCAGATCATAGTGTTACACACAAATCACAAAAAGGACAGTATTTCTCCAAGCCAAAAGTTGGGGGGAAAAAAAAAAAGTTACTAGAATCAGACCTCATTCTTTCAGAAAAGCTGACCCAAAAGGCACCCTCTCCTGACTGAAGGCTATTACCTCCACTACAGCAAAACCTTTGATGGGCCGTGACAGAAGCGGCTGATTGTCCAGAGATGTAACCGTGTACATTGACCCAACATCAGACACAGATGCTGTTTCTACATTGTCAAGTGGTTCCCCGAGGCTGCCAAGGCTGCCAAGGCTTCCAGTACTGCAGTGTGAAAGATCCAAACTCTCCTGGCTGGAAACAACATGCGGCTCTAGCAATCCTGGTGGGATGGCCAGTTCCAGTCCAGCTTGAAACTGGTCAACTGAGATATCACTAACAGTCCGAGATATACACTGCGAGCTGCAGAGGGAAGCCTGGCTTGTAGATGCTGAAGCGCTAACACTCATGGCAGGCGTGACACTGCTAGAGCTGCTGATATCCAAACTGTCTGCGCTACTTGAAACAGTTGGTTTTTCCAGTTCAGTTCTGCATTCTCCTCCTTCCGCTTTGTCCTTGATTTTTTTGGGATCCTCTTCCTGCAAAGGGATGTAGATCTCATCTTTGAAGACTCCGCCATGTGCGTTACATGCCTTTCTGATTGCACTTCTGACTGTACTCTCCTCCAAGTGAGTTGGTATTCCAGAAATGACAAGCAAGCGGCTATGAGCTGTGGGACCTACTAGTGCTTGACATGCATCTGCTACAGCATCATTTGTCACACCCAATCCTTGCGGATCCTTTTTAGTTAAGTGCCTGAGAATTATAAGCAGAGTCAGTGCTCTATGAAACCATAACATATCCTCAGGCTTGCTTCCTCCTATACTGAGGATTGCAGCATCTGTTTCAGCAGCTCTGGATGAAGATCGTTTGCCTGAAGAGGATGTCTTTTCCCGCTTCATTTTGACTTTTTTCCTCTTCGACAGCAAGCTTGGACTCTGTGGTGTCTGTCCTGGAGAAGACGAAGATGAGGACGAAGAGTCACTAAGATTTGGGGCACTTGTTGAAGACATCACATTAGCTGTTACACTCATATTGATAGGTAAGGTTACTTCTGCGACAGCAAGGCAGACTTCCATCAGAGCATGAAAGTACGTTGAAAATCTTCCTTGGTCAGCCACTCCAACACCAGAACCACCGCACGCATTTCCAGACACCCAGTTCTGTGTTTCCTCATCATACAACTTGTGAAGTTCTGACTGCAGAGCCATAAGCATTGCTAGACAGGGATTTAGTTGAAGGGCAATAGAAGATGACAATCCTGTTGGATTTTTTTTCTGCTCCAGATTGTGAATTTTGCGAAGCAACTCAGCCAAGAGATGAAAGATTAATTCCTTCACACATGCTGCCATGTCAGTTGTCCAGAGAAAGTTCCCTGTGTGTGGAAGGCAAGACAGGGGAGTCAGCAGTATTTCATGTTAGTAGCTTTATAACATGAGTCGCAAGAGTAACATTAAAAAAAGCACAAAAAAAGGTCATTTCAATGGCTGTATGTCAGCAGTAAGAAAGACAGGAAGGCTATTCCAAGAACTGCCTATCAACAGAAAAATTCTGGAGTTTGAAGAAAATGTCAATAAAATGGAAGAGCTCAGAAATACTCTGTGACTGTAATGTTCTTTCCTTCCTAAACTCTCCATCTGAGCCAGCATATTATTGGTGCTTATTACTAAGTAAATACTGCATTCTCACCTAAAAATTCCACTACTTGCAAGAGAACTGAAGCAGGAATAGTATCCAGTTCGTCTTCTGATTTTCCATCCCCATCTTCCAATTTCCAAGTTAACAGCTGTTCTGTGAATGCCATTGCCAGGGGGAATTCAAGGGGAAGAGAATGCAAGACCAACACAGCTCCAGGAGGAGGAGATACTCCTAAGCAAAAAGGTCAAAGCAAATACTTATCATGACTCTAGGCATTGGTAAAGTAAAAGCAGTAACATTTTTTAGGATTTTTTTTTGAGGCCAAATTTATGCAAAGGGAGAATTTTCTCTATCAAGTACCTTGTAACAAACAAATAGGAATGCTTGTCTGTAATAAGTTGATAGATTCTATAATTATAAATGTCCAGATAACATTTTGTTTACATGGCATACAAAATAGAAATATTTTTAGCCTGTATATATCTAAATACACATAGGACTTTCACAAAACCATTTATTTGTAGTATGATGTGTCTGATCAGTATTGAGAAAAATATCAGAGGTGCTGTAGTTCAGCAAAAGAACTTAAGGACCTCCAATGGAAAGTTTTAAGAGCTTCCTGCACTCAGTCACCTTCACTAGTCTAAATAAATCACACTCTCTCCCCTTTAGGCTGGAAAAGTAGAAAAGAATATTAATGACTGCTCTTGTTGAGAAGTCGGGATGATCTATGTATTAATATACTGCACATACATATTATTCTGCATATTAAACGGTCCTACAGTCACCTACAAAAGCAAAAAAAAATAAAAATTAATCTCCATCTGAAACACAGCATCTCAAACAGCAAAAGCACCAACTTGAACGCTGCAGAAATATTAAAAAACATGGCTTTGTAAACTCCTGGAACACAAAAATCAGAAAAAAAGCAGATCCTGACAGATTTAACAGAACTAACAAAAACAGTCAGATGGCTTCCAAAGTTTATAAAACCATGCTTTCTTGGTTAAGAATGATTGCATATTTCTGCTAGAACACACTTCTTAATACTTTGTACAAAAATACTGTCATAACCGATGGTAGGACTGGTGACAATACAGGAAGGTCGTACAGAGGCAATGATGATGCTTGTCTCACTTCCAAGAATACAGTTTAAAAGTTGGAGTTCTTTTGGTGTTTTTTTCTGTCTTATTTTGGTTCTTTTTTTTTTTTACCTAGTTTGATGTGGACCTTGTCCGTAGGAGTGATCACTGAAGGGTACTGATTAGTAGTTGGGGGAGGTGTTAGGCCTGTGTTGGTCGGAGAGGCATCTCGAGGATAGCACACTGCTTCGATTAGGTTTAACTGACCGTTCCTTTTAACTTTATGCCCAAGCCCATAAACAAGCACTCGAGCCCACGGAGCTTTATACAGGGATGAACTAAGAAAAGAGCAAGAACAGTTTGGTTAGACTGTAACTAGCTACCAAAAATCCCAACCCAATCACAGAAAGCTGAAACACTCTGTGGTATTTATCCCACCACCCAGAAAATGAGCCTCCGAGAAGAGAAAAATCTATAAAAAAAAAGCAAGCAACTACATACTCAGGTTTCACAGAGGTTTAGCGGTACATCTTTAATCTTTGCCACTCTTGGTCCCTCAATTACTTACTCTTTGCGGAATCCAGACTGACTTTCCTTACAGGACACAATTACGAATGCAGCCCCAGGAAAATTAACATCCATATTGACCTTGGATTCTGAGATTGGGAATTCTTCAGCATTTTTTTTTAACTGTTCTGGTGCCGTCTGTAACATAACATTTCATAATGAAAGCCTCCCAAGCAGCAGCAGCAGCAAACCACCTCCCTCTTCTTTTTTCAAATGAAATATAGCATTGTAAATAATGACATAGTGTGAGGCCACTTCATTTTAACATGATCCAGAGTATTGCTGTTGCTTGTGGTTTCAACAAACCCACTATGATCAGAATAGGAACACAATCTTTCCAGAGAAACAATTCTGTGTGAGGGACAGTATTACGGAAGTTAAAATCACACATAAAGCAAGAGCTCCTTAGAATGAAAAACAACACTGCTCATAAAACATTACTAGATATTTTACCTGCAAAAAGGAGCAGATCTGTTTAGTGAGGTCTAACAGACTCTCTTCTCCTTGATGCAGTGTCCGAGTAATGGCAACAGTAAGCCACTCTCTGATGGCTTGTGAATTGCCCTGGTAGAAGAGGTCTGTGGCAGCACAGTTCTGGGAATGGACGCAGTGTTGCAGGGACTGGGCCAAAAGAATAGAACTTGAACTGATTGTTCCATCTGTAATAACAAGAAAGATATGACAAATTTGGAGATCACTTCAACACGTTTATGTAGCCTGTGAAACAGACAGTGGAAAGAAGTTTTAAGACACTTGGAAGATAACACGCCTCTATTTCCACTCCTGAGCAAGTGTAAAACTCCTCCCAAAGGTCAGCAGTAGAAAGGATCCACCCAAGACTAGACTTGCACACCTGACAGAGTTGGTTGCAGATGGGATGGCCCTCTAAATGCCAGCTGTGTTCTTCACCTGCCTTAAGCCAACCCTTAGGGAGGTCTGCCAGACATACACAGCACTGTAGGTTCACAGCTGCCTTATTTTGTCCCATGTACGAAGGCAGGCATATTTCAGTTTACTGCATACATACAATGAGCACAAGTGACTAGAAGCGCTTTCTTCCCCACTCATTCTAGATGAGGTGAAAGCGGCTTTATCTGTTCTCAAGCTTTCCCCAGATATGAACAAGATAGCTTTTGGGCGACTCCGAGTGGGTCACAAGCCCCAACATCTCATGGCTGTCATTCTGGAGCTGATGGGAGAAGTCAAAGAACAAAAAAGCGCAGTGCACAAAGGAGTGGGCAATTCACCAAAATGCCAGTTTGGAAACTGCATGTATTAGTAAGACTTGAATTAGAAGTATTTTAAAGAGGAAAAACTAAATAAAAGCTTGTAAACCTATTCTCAAAGCCATGCAAAGTAGTGCTGTACTCTGCAAGAGGATCTTTTACAATACGGCATCTGTTAGAGGTAGCCAAGTTTCAAAGTAACTGGAGGAGGGAACAGGACTCTTTCCAATGGTAAATAATTACTTTCAATTATTAGTAGCCTATATTTAGCACTTCCTACTTCCTCCTTATGCTCCAGCCACGTTACACACATTTTTTTTGCATGCAGAATAGCTTTCTCACGATAATTGTCTTTGTTAACACTCACTTGAATTAGCCAAAGATTCTTTTCCATGATTCAGCACATACATTCTCTAACCAGATCTGTGACTCCAGTAGGAAAAGGACAAACCACTTTGTGAAATGAAGAAGAGTTCAATTTTGAAAACTGTGAGACCCAACTGGCATTTAGTTTTATTGCTCTGGATTCAAACTATAAAACAGTCTCAATTTCTTACAAGTATCCCATATGGATACCACCCCCGCCCCCCAGTAAACAGAAGACCACCGATGACAAAGGGACAGAGGCACACTGAATGGAATATTAGGAGGGACTCTGAACTCTCTTGAACACTTTTAATTAGATCATTAGCAAGAATTTCAGTTTAGTGCCCTATCACTAAGGTCAGGAGTCCATTGAGACATTTTTTCAAATACCATCATTATTAATTAATCAATCAATAAGTGCCAAATTAATTAGATTTTTTTCTTTTGCCTCCAGAAAACTAACGTACCAGAAAAAAGCCATGACAAAAATTAGTGTTTACCAGGAAGAGGTGGTGCAAGAAGTTGGTTAGATAGCAACTGCAGGTGCTCCAGAGTGATATCACGGATAGCAGGAATATGAAACAGCCGAGTAAACATATGTGGAGATTTGGGGGCAAAAATATTGAGAAGAGCCATACGGCAGTATAGCTTGGCCAGAGAAGCTTCACTTCGCAAAAGCTCTCTAGAAAACACAAACATTGAAACATAAAATTACTTCACCACACTTAAAATAAGCCATATCCAGCAACCTGCCCCTGAATTCAAACATATATACCCAATTATTTAAAAGGTTCAAGTACACCCAAATCTTTCTTGTTCACTTAAGATAGCACTCAGCCCACCTAATTCTGGTACCAAATTAAGGCACCTGAATTAGAAGCCAACTCTCCACAGAGTTAGTCAAGAGTTCTTGAGCTTTTAGATAGCAACTGACTGATGGGACAAGAAACCTAACCTTCAAGGAAGGTACCTGTTAGACCAGCATGTATAAAAACACTTTCACATGACTAAGTAAAATTCTTCCAACAAGACAAATATAATAAATTCCCTTTATTAAAAAACAAACAAACAAAAAAAATCAGAACCCCACTACCCGTTAAAACAGTAAGATTTAATGAATCTTTGTCAGCTTTAATCCAACAACTACAACAAAATTCAGAGGTTTACTACTGCTTAAAACAAGGTGGTAGTAGACAATCATACCATAGAAAATGCTATAGATCAAGTCAGATAATAGAAATGTCTTCTAACTACATTTCTGTTTTTTACCTGTGAATTTGGATATTGGTATTATCCAGGGTAACCAAGCCGTTAGTTGCAGTCCTCCTGTAACCAGCTGGCGGCCTTTCTAACATGTCAATAGGATACCAGTACCTTACCAGAACTCCTTCACTTCTGAGGTATGTCTCGACTTGTACCAGTTCATTTACCTGGAACACCAAAACCAACACTGTCAATAAACACAGTAATGAGAGTACTTTTTTGCCTTCAAAAAGAGCACCAAATCAGAATTCTAGACCAGTTTAGTACACTTAATCATATTTGCGCACAGATGTGTGATGCTGATACATTAAAAGCTTTCCCAATGTATCTTTACTCACTGAATCAACATCCAGAACGACACCATGAAGACCGAATGTCTTCAGCATCCCACGAATAGCGAACTTGGGTAAAGCTGTTCCAACAGCACTACTGGTAACGTTGTTACTGTCAGGAGAGCGAGTCACCACTGTGAGACCTGGTGAGAAAGGGATAACGCAATTTTTAAGGTACAGCATTTTCCTCAGACAATTTATACAGTAGATCCCAAGTACTAGAACCCCTTAGCTTTTATTTTCCCCTCAAGATACTTCTTTTGCTGACCTTACCTTTTCGTACTTTATCAATTGTAAATTTGTTTGCTTCATCTTTGATATCCTCGATAGTAGGAAGGTAGAGGTCTCTCGGGATGCCACCGTTTTCCTCGTAGAGGAATTCTACAGTTTGTCGTGCTATATCAACCATTCCTGGTAGACAGAAGGGAGTGCGAGTTATTTCCCCAGCCACTTAAAATAAGTTCTTATTCTCATTAACATCATAAGCAGCTGAGCTATCTAACCACTTAAATATTCTTTCAGTCAGGCTGATAGGTAGTGGAACTTCCCTGAGAGACACTTGTATGCTTCTCATTAGAGCTCAGAATTCTCACTTTGCTCTCACTGTGACTTTCCCACAAACAGGCCATCTTGCCAGAACTGTATTCATTCACAAATCCCCCGTTATTAAAATGTTTCTCAAAAGTTTTGCATCGATATAGTCATAGACAGAAAATGCATGTAGATAATTTCTTCCCAAACTATTACTCCAAAGTATTTCTGCAACCACGTCACAGCAGCACAACAAATTCTGCCACTATTTCTAAAGCCATTTTCCCTATTAAATTATCCAACTTAAGTAAAAGCGTTAAAGAAAATTTATCACAAAATAAATCCTAAGTACTTGACGAAAACAGCAAGTGATTTTTTTTCTTTAAATTTTCCAGCTCTAAATACAGTAAAACACAAGAAACACAGGTGTTTATCTTCACACTTATTGTACATCATATAAAACATACATGAAAATAAACATAGCCATACCTAACTGTAAAGCTCCTTTAATCTGATCCAGTCCAGACTTCCTCTCAGCCTCATTACGGAATCTTCTTTTTTTGGGAAAACTTTAGTTTCCCAGGCTTTAACCAACAAGGCATAGTGATCCTCCTACAAAGATGGAAGTTATTTAGAACACCATGAAGAATGAAAAGTTAACAGCAGCTATATTTTCCTTAAGAAAGCACGGACAACCCTTCTGTGGCACAACTTAAAAATCTCAATTTTTATACAAGATCTGTATTTAGACTACAAGTTATAGCAGACAGAGCTTGCCATGTTCCTCACCCGGGGAATATCATCATCGTCATCATCATCACTTTCATCATCTGCAATAGGAGGGGGATGAGGATCGGGGCCTGATGTGATAAAGTTCTCATAGCTTAGTTCCATTTTATAGTGGCAAGATGTGTCACTGTCATACTCTGCAAAATACATACGGAAATAATGAGATAATAACGTACTAGAAGGCATGCAAAAACATTCCATGAGGTTTTTGAGATCTATTGCATTCCATGGTCCCCAGTCAGCGTGTGGAAATGTAATGCGTTTTGACATACCATAACCAATTGGCCGATTCAATCAACTATAACATCTTATTGTATTCAAAGCCCTAATAAAATAATTTCTTATTGCAGTTGCACTAATTAAGAATAATTTGTGCATCCATACAAATGAAGACCAAAGTAAGATTTTTTTTTTTTAATTGCCTTGTCTAAAATCAAATAACCATGTATTTGACAATGCCTGTGGTACTGCTTTACCTAAATAGGCAGTACCTAAGGACTGCAGCCAGGATGTGCTTAAATCCTATTTAATTGATTGTAATCTCTCCTGAAAGAGATTTAAAAAAAAAAAAAAAAAAAAAAGGTTAATAATCACTTACGTTGCTGAGCCGTAGCAACAGCAGCAATTCTACAAGGAGGTCCATGGGTCCCAGGATCAGAAGCTATGCTGGTGCCAGCATCGTTATCACTATCAGAAGCCATGGCAAAAGGCAACGCTTCAAAGTTGGCACTTATTTCTTCAGCTAGGTCAATACACAGATCAGCAGCATTCCTGTGAGCTTGTCCTTCAGCATAAGCAAATTGGCGAGATCCAAAGTTTGCACGGACTTTCGTGTTCTGAAGGAAGATGCACATAAAAGCACTAAGAAGAGTTGTGGATTGTTTTGATCCTTCTCTTTGCTCTTTTTAAAAAACTCAGCCAAAGGGACAAGCTAATCACATCTCCATGCCATATGGTTTTCCCAGCATCTCTAGCTATAAAACTGAGTGCAGCAGGGAAAGTATTAAGCTTCTAAACACAAACTTTGAACTTGGCTTTTTTCTAGCTTCAAGATACAGCATACTTAGCTAGTATACTTTGAAGCAAGATCACTGCTGTGAAGGAATACTAATAGAAGGGCTACTAGCACAGAATAATGCCATCTCATCAAGCCAGCTGCACATTAGTGTCCTAATAGGCAGAAAAAGTTAAAAATAATGACAAAACATATATGCACCTGGGAAGTGTAATGGAATACCTCAACCTAACTCAATAAAGCTAAAAACTATCACACTACTTTTTCACAGAAAGGTAAGTAGGTTCAATACTTTATATAATGTTTTAAGTATTTCTGAGAGAATATATATCAACCAACATTCTTTCTGTTAAAAACTTGCCTTTTTCTGAATGTGGACAACTGGCCACATTCCACCAGAGACATCTTCTAGATATGGCCCAAGTCGCTGCCCACAATATGTAAAATAAACTCTGCCTTTAGCTGGTTGCCCTGGAGGGGGTGGAGTTCCTTCTGTTCTTTCCCATCCAATTCCTGCTACATCACCTGTAGAAAAATAAAATCATCAAAAGAAGAACATGGATTTAATCTGTTTTCTCGTCCACTGTTTCCCTTACATTTAGAGAGTTTTCTGATTTACCAGATAAACAAGTTAGCTGCACTCTTACATACCAGGAGAAAGAGTCACATCCAATCTAACACTCTTCCACTGTAGCAAGCTGGAGCCGTTGTAATGCACTGCTCGCCCATTGCTGAGAATCAACATAAGAAGAAAATTTAAAAGAGCACTGAAACAAATAAGGACTACAACTCACTAATAGCTGAAGTCTAGCTACCTGCGATACTGACAACAGGCAACTCAACTCTCCTTATTTTGATAAGGAGATATTCTAGTTCATCATTTTAACGTTTCAATTAAAACGTGTATGTTGCCTACTACAACATGCTCACAATACTCCTCCCTAAGGAGCTTACAAATGTACCAAGCAAGACCACGATTTTTGATGTACATCTCCAACGTACTTGTGAAAAAGACAGGTGCCCACTGGGTTTGTCCAAGCACCATCCCGTTTTTCAGCTTCTGTAGCAAATCCAAATGAAACTATTGGCCCAGTGTCATCATCTGTATCTCCATAGGAAACTACTTCAATTTCCCAGTAGAACGATGGTGCCTAAAAATAATAATAATTTTTAAAAAACAATATTTACAAAACATAAGTCAAATGGAAAATTTTCTTTCTTTATCTTTTCATGCACTATTGAATACTAAATGACGCGAAGTGTTGCACAGTTGTGCGTTCTTACCTGTACTGGAACTGGTGAAGTGGCATAGATAAATGTGCCCCGAGGAAGTCCCCCACCTGCACTAGGATCAGCCAAAAAGGTCACAGCTGTGAGATGTGATGAAAACATGCATGCTCGCACAGGGGGAAACACTCTTGATGGGCTCCAAGTGATTTCTTTGGGCTACAAACAGAAACAGAGCATTTTATTCTACCAATTACAATTGAAGTCATCTGCTGAAATTCAGTGACACATTCTTTTATGAAGTGCACATTTAATACACACATGCAACTACCACAACTGCAAAATGTGACAACAAGTCACATCCCATTACAGAAATTCACATTAAATGCAACGTTTAAACAGGAATCCAACCAGTTTGGCTCCATCACCACAGGCAGATCCTCTGCACTCAGTGGCTGGCTTCATTTGCAAGGGCCAGAAGACCCAGCGCCATTTCTGTGCTCACCTGTCTTCTGTCTGCTTGGAGTGGAGGAGGGGGAGGTCGAGCACAGTCACGATACAACATTCGTAACCTTTCACACTGCATTTCTACAACAAGGAGCCTCTCCCCTGTAACAAACCAAACCAAGTCATGAGGTTCCAAGCAAATCTAGTTACTTGAGTACAACAATGCAACCCTAATACTGGTAAATAGGAACAAATATGACATTTGCATTTTAAGTGATCTGATCAAATAGTGTTGTTTACCTAATCAACAAAATTAAGGACAAAATCTAATGTATACAAGCAATTGTTTTCCTCATGTTTAATTTCTATTTGGGTTGGAAAGACATTGTTATGCTAATTAAGATATGAAGTTAATTTTAATGAGCAAGTTTATGACCCAGCAAAAGCAGGAAGTCAAAAGAATTTACGCCTACTCTCAAAAAATCAGTATACTCCCTTTTACATTGGAGATCATACTGAAATCCACTTGGTTCCTACCCTAACATCCTTTGCTTCAGCCACTTTTCCTCCAATGAAAGGCTCTGACTTGTTCCTAAAACTTGCCCTTGAACTAAGACTGCCCACTGCTTATACTTAAGCAAGAGGGAAGGAAATCAAGAGCTCAATGATAAGGAATATAAGAATGCATTGTAAAAAACAGCAACAAGGTCGAAAAAAGAAAACATATAAATGATGTCAAGGATACAGAGTTGGTTACACTGGAAGCAAGAAAAGTGGAGAGGGCTCAGAAGCATAGTAGTAGGGAGTTAGCCCCAGGACCTGCATCTTCTGTCATGCATAGGCTAATCATTTTCTGGCCTGAACTTTACACCTAATGTTTAAAATGATTTAGTCTGATTATTAGCCTCTCTTACGTTAACAGCTCTGCAGCTATGACAAGACATGCTGTACTGTGCTATCAAACTCTAAGTAGCTGGAGGACAAAACACTGAAATTATTTTAAAAGCTGTTATTTCTCTGAACTGAATATGACAATGAAGTTGTAAGAACGTGTTGAATACCTACCAGGGCTGCACTCCTGCGCTACCAAATTAAGAACTTCTACAGCAGCTGGACACTGTTGAATGAATTCTTCACAGAATGAGCTGTCTTCTAACAGCTGAGCCATCACCAGGCATGCTCTTAATGGAAAAATAACATGTTTAAAGCATTACAAAAGCGTACATTGAATTCAAAGTTGTCTTTACATGTGTTGAATTCAAGACTATCTTAAAAGACATCACACTGACTGATTATTTCTTTGTCTGTTTAGCTATCCATTGAAACTTCCACAATGACAGTTTTCCCCTGCTTCAGAACATTTACTTCTATGAAGCATTTGCTCCATGCGTTGCCAGTGTTACAAGGGGCACTTTATTTTTACTGCTCATTTTAATAACATCCAGATACTCTATGTATTTAAAGGAAGCAAACGAGAATTTTTGCATTGTTCCCCGCTGTCATATGTACAGTTTCAAGACAGACTGAGGTGCTGCACAAAAACCAACAGCTCACCTGGTTCTTATTTCAGCAAGAAGCCGGACCACTGCCATTACTGGAGTTGAGCCATCTCCTGTTGCAGGAAGTGAGGTGTGAATAGATAGACTTCCCTCCTGAGGAAGCAACATGGACTGGACTGCCTGTACTACCTTCTCAGTAATGGACAGTTTATGAAGAGGCAATGCCTGATGGTGGGGGGGGCACGGTAAAAAGTTAAATTCAAGTAGTTAGTTTCTAAGAAATGAGGGTGTTTTATTACCTGGAGTTAATTCTCATTTCATACTACCACAATACCAGCACCAAACACCAGTCAAAGAAAAAAAAAACGAAGCAAAACCAAAAAAAAAAAAACACCCCACACAGTATGCAATGGAACATCTTTAAGCATCAAAAGATGAATATCCATGTTATTTGAATGAGAACTTAAATACAGATATTGTTAAGATATGTCTAAAATAATGCGGCAAGCTTTAGAAATAATCTTTAATCAAAGATGAAACAGACTTTTTTTACATGCCATAGATTAATTGCCAGTATGCTGTGACAAAAAAAATAAATAATTGATATTATACTTAATATTGGATTCTTAAAACTACCGTACCTCAGATCTTGGAACACAGAGCCTAGATAATGGAATAGTTAATGTGTCTGACGCTTGTGAGGTCTTTCTACTGTCTATATTGGTGGGCGGAAATTTGACCGTTGCTATACCTTCTTGTTCATTAATAGATGCCACAACTCCAATGCTTCCTGCTATTCCTTTACCTAAAACCTACAACCAAAGAAGGTCTGCATAAGATTTAAGGCTTTACAAACAAGAAACACAGAGTGCTTAACACCACAGACCAACTCACCACACATGAAACAGGAATAACACACAACAGCAGTCTCCACAAGCAATATTCCAACTGCTTCACAACCGCAGGCAAACTGCATGCTGCTTCACAAGTATGCCAATGCAGGCAAAACATCATCAAAAGTACCATTTCTCATTTAAGATATAAAGTGTGAATGGTGCTGCATTACCTGAACTTCAGAACCTATTTTAATCGTCTCCTTAAAGCCACCCAGAGCACAAAGGGCAGCTACTGCCTGCCGAGCAATTCTTTGAAGTTTAGCAAGTTTCCTGCCACTGCTACTCCCATTCTCCAAAATACTCTCTGCATATTTCCCAAGTTGTGGAATGTACATCAGAGCCCGAGACAGAACCTGAAGACAGAGGCAAAAATACCAGAGAATTACTTCAAAGCACAGTTCAAACAAAAAACAACGCCCCGAGCCTCCAGCCCACACACAGTCTCAGAAGAATTATTTTTGTTCTTGAAGAGAATTATGTAACTCAGAATATTCTAAGTTCTCTGAAGTGTGAACACCATCAAAGTCAGCTCTATTCCTTAGTAACTTTTAGAATCACAGAGTTAGATATCTAATCTTAGCAAAAGTCTCCACTCCAGGATTTAGCTTAAGCAACAGATTAGGTGTTAGAGGATTCAGAGGAACATAAAGGGCAATGTGCTGTACTTTCCAGCCAACACTTTAGACCTCAGAGGTCATGGCAAAGAGGACTGAATAGCAAAGGTAGAACAACTACCTGGCAAAGGCAAGACAACTCCCTAAACAAACAGCATTATTAATTACTGAGAAGAATGACAGGTGAATTACAGAATGACAACACATTCTCTAATGCTTGGTAATTTTTGAATATGTATTCCACCCTAAGACGTCAGATAGATACCATCTACTAGAAAGGGCTGCTTCTACGCAGTTACACATCCATCCCAGTTTGAAGTGTTAGAAGTAGTAAATCAGAAAGAAGTAGCTTAGGAAATTACTAAGAATTAAGTTCTCTTAACGACTCAATACATGTGTGGTGTAGAATTTGATATTCAGTCTTCTGTTTGCTTACTTTTTCAGCAGTTGTTGTCCATATCTGAGCTGCATTTGATTCTGGTGCCATCAACAAGCTATGTAGCAAAGCGATCACCTCTGCTGCCATGCTGTTTGCGACATGGCCGCTAATGAATGGCCTCACAGGATCCGTCCTATACAGAAGAAGAAAGCAATTTGCCCATTAATTCCAAAACAAGAGAACGAAAAGAAGCTTCAATTGTCAACAACAATATACAGCACAAGAAAGAGGGAAGTTTATGAACACTCAGATTATTTTCTAGAGCACTACAAATACTGGTACAGAGAAAAGCAGAATCTAGACTCTAAGTATAGAATCGAAGTGACCTACCTGGCAAGCTCAGAATTCCTCTCCCTGCAGATAGAAGTTTGTGCAGTCTTCTTTTTGTCCCCAGTGGACAACCCACTAGTAGTTTCTGGATTGACTGTTTCTATGGGTGGCCCAACACTAACTATTAGACCAGACTGCGCCCACTTAGTTGCCTTTCGAAGAGCTGCAGCAGCTTCTTCTGTAATAACTTCACAGCAGCCACTCTGAAAACAAAATAGCCATACAAGACAAATACCAGTGTTAGCTCTACTTGGCCACACTATGTGATGGATTTAACTCTCCTCCCTCTGCACACGTAAAAGTACTGAGAACACATCAAAACATCCTCCTGTGTATGTATTAGTCACAGTCATAAGACAAATTCTTTCTCTTGCTTTTTCTCATCTATAAAGAGATCAGAGATCAATGTGGATTCATTGCCTTTAATACAACATTCTTAGCTTAACAGTATAGTTTCTCTTCTCTGATCAAAAAAGCACACGTGAGTATTTCTGGTGCAAATACTCAAGAACATATTTGAAAATATACATGAAAATTTAATTTAAATATGTGGTTTTAAAATTCGTGCTATCATCATTTATCCCTGTATTTACATCAATAACTATATAATGCCAACATTTAAAGTTATCTTTCTGAACAGTTCTGTAAATTAAACAACATTTAACAAAGGGGATTTAACATCAGTAAAAAACAAGAATTCTGACTGGCCATCAATTTTTACGATGTTGAATAATTCTTTAGTTATTCCTTTTCTTACTTTTGTCATGTCTCGATCCATTTTCACCACTTTCTCCATATTGGCTCCAGTTCCTAGACGGAATGGACGACCTTCTGAGCTACTATTAAAGTGAAAACAAAACACATTAGCTTTGTTTCCACTAGTGGAAAAAATAGCTGAACTATACAGTCCAATTTAATACATTATGCATGTTTTTAAATTATTTGAAACCAACCCTTGCAACTGAATTTCTCAACAGTACTAGAAATACTTGACAGTTAAGGACACATCCAGTTACATTGTAATTTACAACAGGATTTTAATACTACTGAATGTAGTTATTTGCATAGCAATTGAACACGCCTCCCCCTCAAAAAGAAGCATCAAGGAATTGGTTTTTCCTGAACACAAATGCCTGAGGGCTCCGAGTTAACTTTTCACCTAAGAACACCCAACAGCTCTACCTTTTAGTATCATTTTTAGGGCACAAGTTCAAAACCAACTTGGAGTGGGGGAACATGAAACAAACAGTACAAAACACAAGAGGTGATAACATTGGCTGTTTGACATTCAGAGATCTCAAAATCCAGGTGGGTACCAAGAGTACTAAAGAAGCTGTAATACCAAATTATTATCCAGTGTATGCATTATTAAAAGCAATGCTTTTAAAGTCATTTTGCTTTGATAGTTCTCTTTTAGTCCTGCATAGTCTGTAATACCATAACAAGATACGTTCAATTTTTCTGATGAAGTATCATTTAAGTAGCTAATTTTTCATGTGATTGTTTTCAGACAGATTAAGATGTTTTTATGTTCCTTTGCTAGTGGCTTACACGGCTTGTGAGCAAGCCAAAACCAAAATGTCACACTTTATATCCCCCTCTTCCTTTTATATATCTGTATACTCTGCTCTGTTTCAGCTTGGCTGCTCTCCATCATTGCTAAATAGTCTTCTACAAAACAGAGAAGTCCAGGAAGCATTGAGATTTAGATTCTTTCTGTATAGTGGTATGCCTTTTTATCCAGCTAACAGTATGCTAAGCATCAGCCCTACCAACAATTTTTGCATTATCTTCTTATTTTGCCAGTAAACACACACAAATTGGGAAGACATTTTGCTTTCCCATTTACTATTATGTCTAGGATGCATTATTCTACAGCTGTAGTGCTAAGAAACAAAGAGAAATGGAATTGGCAAAATTTGTTGCTAATTCCAATTCAGTGAGTTGAGATTACCTCAGTAATGGCTGAAGGACTTCATGGGATGACTGGTCTTCCCGTTTATGAATAAAAATAGAAAGTTTACCATCCACTGCCTCGCTTTCTTCTCCAGGATCTTTATCGCCTTTTATGGAATTTTTAGGACTGGCTTTCGCCAAAGTAGTATCCGGCTCAGAGGCAGTTGGAGAAAGAACTGTCTGGCATCCTTGAAGGAGAAATGAAAAAAAAAAAAAAACCAAAACAGAGAAAAACACACAACCATGAGCTCCATCAACAAACTTTCTTGCCCTTGAAACTAATGCTAACGCACCTGAGATGCGGCTAAACCATCACTGTGACACAGTCTAGGAAGAGTTAAACTAAGAGGTAGACGGAAAGTCACAGAAATATCCTTTTTTTTCCTACTGACATATCATATACCTTTTCCTACTTGAGCTTTCTGTCAATACAAAAGGTCCTTGCAGAAACATGACTTGCTTGGCAATTTCTCAAATTAGCATGACACCAAAAAGATGCTGATACCTGGGACTACATAATCTGCCAGCTTTGCCAACAGCAGAGAGGCAATCTTGGAGGCTGGGTCACTGGGATCATCCTGTTCACTGTTCAGAGAGGGTACTGAGTAACTCCAGGGAGGCAATTCCACATTTCCACAGTCCTCAACACTCATGAGAGGCAGCGCAGCACGACACAACTGGAGGATTATAAGGACCAATTTTGGAGAAGGACGCTGATCCAAGAGAAGCGACAGAAGCTTGGACACACAGGCTGGCTGGCTCAGGATTGCTTTACCTATGTGACTCCTGAAAGGGGAGGGGGGGGAAAAACAAACAGTAACTGTTGTTTGAAAAAAAAAAAATTGTTTGATGATGCTCTTGGAATTAAAATCAAATTAATTTATTATTTAGAAGATGCCATTAAAACAAACGTTCAGTGTCTGACAAGACCTGACCTGCAACAATTCTTACGTAACCTGACAGCACTCATTAAACATCAAGATTTAGTAAGCATCAGTTTACGATCAAGTTTTAGAATGTGATTAAAAGTTATCTTACCTTCATTACTGTAAAAAAACCAACCAAACAAACAAAAACACCACTCCTCAAAAGGAACCCCCACCTGCTTTCATACATAGCAAAAAATACTCCAAAGACTAAGGCCTAGTACCTTGACAGGTCATTAAGAAGACTGAGAACATCTTGAAGCGCATCATTTCCTGCAGCTTGATTACCACAACACTCGGTAGCTCGTGCAAGGTGGTTGGTAAGAAGGCTGGAGACCTGACGAGCCAGACCAGAGTGAACAGCTTCTGTTGAACCACCTTTAAAAGTAATGCAAGAATACACAATTATAATTAGCAAAAATGAATGTACACATCTACAGCTTCCTTACCCATAAGCTGAAAATAGAAGAAGTTTTGTTTGGTTTTGGTTTTTTTTGCTATAGTATAACTTTTATATATAAAATGTCTTTAATTAAAACCAAAACCTAATACAACATCTATGTCCTATTAGCCAATGGCCACATGTCTGTAAGTTTATGTATGCTATGGGTGAATCCTATCACAGGAGAAATGTGTAAGTGACCACTCGGGGTCTCAGAGTTCTCTGGTTATGTCTAGACAGAACCAAGTGTCAGACTTGAAATTATCTTCAACATAAACACCCCTATGAGGAGGAAAAAAAAAAAAGCTAGGATTAAAAAAAAAAAAAAGAACAAGAAAATCAACTTATTTTTGTATCCATTTGTGTATTCTAAAGAATCCACATAGTACTGAAGTCACGGTCAGTGAATGCCCTATTTTAAATACATTTACACCACTTTTTAGGCATTCAGGCAATTCTAAAGCATGCAGCAGAAATATATTTGGCAGTGTTCCTACCTTCTTCTTTCTCCCATTCAACACACCGATTGGCTAGCACCTGGAAGGCCGCCCAAGCCATGGTAGCCACCTTCTGTTTCTTAGTCTGTTTTTCATTCGAACTGGATTCTGCCTGACTGCTTAAACTGCAAAGCCGGTCCATAAGTTGTACCAGTCCACTACGTACCAAACACTTCTCTTCACTCCTATGTAAGAAGGGAAATTCAGGATTTTACTCATGTAACTTTTCAGTCACTAACAGACACAATGAAAATCCAGAACTTCCTGTTAACTCAGCAGCTAATTGCTCCACATTGCAGAAAGATGGTTCTGTCTCTCCCAGATGAAATTCTGTATTCTGAGAAAATTTAACAGGATGTTCTCAGACACTCCTCATTATGAAGAAAGGGAGTATATTTATATTAAATAATGCTTCTCCCTAAGGCAAAATCTAATAAGGACAGCTGTGGATGCCCTCCTTCCCTTTCCGAAAGAAATATTTTCATACCTTGTGTAAGGTATAGTGCATAAGAGGCCAATGCTATTTGCACAAGCGATGGGGTAGCGAGCACACAGTGAGACCACAGACGTCATAGTCTCTCCAAAAGCTTCCTGGACTTGTTCCACCATCCCACCACACGTGAGCTCTTCAATTCTGTTGGTAGTTAGATATTTGAAATGGTAGGCTTTCTAGGTTAAATAAAATGAACAAACTTCCAAATATAGTTTTTTTAAAAAAAAAATCAGCACATATTAAGAATTACTCAAGGAAGATTCAGAAGCAAAACTGCAAGTCACTTAATGTTTTAGTATGAAACATGTAAACAAGATAGTATGGCAATTTTACCTCAGACATGGATTGAACTTTGACTACAAATAAGATACATACAAAATATTTATCAAATTTAGATACAGTATTAGTATCAGCTAAATCTACCACTAATATCTAATTAACATGAATTTAGAATTAAGTCAGGAGAGTAAGATACCCTACATACATATCTGTGGACACTTCATCCGAGTACGAAAGGAAAGTTCATCTACTGCCAAATAAAAGCATTTCTTAGAAATTTCTGCCTTTTCACCCCACAAGGGCCAAAGTGGTTGTTGAAAGTGTAGTGCTGCAAACTTGAGCCCTCACAGTTAGTCACTTCTCACGGTTTTTCTTTGTGCAAAACAGTTTACTATCTTCTACAGAGACTGAAACATTTAATTATTTTCAGAGAAATAAACAAACCTTGGTCCTCCCTGAAGTACCATGGTCACTGGGCCTACGAGATGTGTCACACCACCAACCCGAACAGCAGCTGTCAGCAACTCTCTCATATGCACTAGGGCTTGCTTCCTTGTATTCCCACGCCGCCACCTTGTCTGAGCAGCTAGCAGAAAACTGCTGCTGGATACCTAGGAGATTTTGTTTGTTTTTGTTAAAAAGACACAAGCAAGACACCTCCCTTCTTTGTGAAAGTTTGAATTTGAAAATATAGTGATTTAGTACATTTAAAATGACATACCGCTTGGTCAGGATTTGTTCCAATGAAAGCAAACAGTTGCCCCAGTAAGACACTGTACGTGGGTTTATCTCTGCTGTCCTCAATGGTCAGTGACTGGAGAAGAGTGAAAGAGCTACTTCTATGGCTGGTAACATGGCGACGCCTACGAGAATATAGGATCATTACACCTGGCAGCAGTAAGCTGATCTGATGTAAAAAAAACAAGCTATGCTTGCAAGTTTATGATGATTTTAACAATTACACGCCAGATTACTGTAAAGCAGCTTAGAGGAATAAACCCTTGTATACCTTTGACTCGATCTAGCAAACTCGATATCTTCGTTACCAATCATTTCTAAGTCAGATGGTGCTGACATACTGCGAAGGAAGACGGGCTGGCGGACTGCGTGAGATATCACTTTTGTTTCAGATGCCGATTTACAGGCTGCAATATTATACAATATGAAAGAATGTCACTCCTGCTGGAGGAGGTTATTTACAAACTGTTTTTAAAATCACTGTGGACATTTCAGTAAAAGCTATAACACAGGATGGGGAAAACACAGTCAAAGCAAGACCTTGCAACTCAGTTCTGAGGACTTTCCTGTTTTCAGGTATTATTTCAAATTAGTTTTGTTTTGATTAGGTCAAACATTTTTTTCTCCAATAATTCAGGAGATTGAAGTTTAAATTCCACACATTATTACTCAGACCTCAATTTACCATCGTTACTGAAATCAGAAAACAAAGGCTCAACTTCATCTACTGTAAAAGAATTTATTTAATTTGAAAAAGTAAAAAAAAAAAAAAGATTTCATTTCAGTGAAAGAGGGAAAATAAGAGACAAAGGAATTAATTATAACTTTAGAAAAAAAGAAAATAAAAGAAAGTACAATGCTGGTAATGAGATATATACCTGGAGTCTCGGCAGGGGTACCAGATATACTTCTTGTGATACCAGACTGTGCTGCAATAGTGACATGCAATAGCAGCTCTGCTCTGTTCATCAAGCTCTTAACTAATGTTTTTGTTTTAGCTAGGGGATGAGAGGTCTTCTGTATCAGTGAATTCACCTCTTGAAAAAACTTCTCCCTGAGATTATGAAAGAAAAATAAAAGCAGCAAACTCAATTATGTTTTTATGCCTTCTGAAACAGTGTTACTGAGAAAGGTTATTTTAAAAAAGACATATAGCATCAATCTATTCTATGCCAACATGGAAAGTAGAAAAAATTAAAGAAATAAACAAGCGATTTGTTAGTAAGTACTAGCAGCTAATATTAGTACTAGGTGGTAATATTAATATATTTAGCACAAATATTTCTAACAATTTCATCAGATATTGCTAGACAGACAGGAAAATTAACTTCTAAAGTATTTTCATCCCTGGTTAGAAGTTCATCTGAATGTTCCTGCTCCCAAAGATTGTTTTCTTTCTAATGGTCTACCAGCCTGTAATGGAATTAGACACAAAATGTTTTCAAAACATTTAGTGCCAGCTTCTGTTTCATGTCATTAAGTGTCAGAGGGTACAATGAGATTCGAATGCCTACTTCAGGAAGTGTTTATGTATGTATGCACGCAACTTTAACCCTGCATAACTACTTTTGGAACTCACTGAAATTCCACAGCTGCTTAAAGTTGCCTATCTCTTAAGTACCTTGCCTAAATGGTACACTCCACAGCCAGCTACTAACCTTAATGTCAGGACCACATTCTCAAGATCACTTCCATCAAAAGAAACTTCTTTCATTGAACACAGAAGTTCTAATTCTTTCATCTTGCTCTAAACAAAGTGAAGGAAAAAGATGAACATGTATTGAGAGAGCAGCATGAAGCATGAGCACACACAGCAGCCACAATGCTTACCTCATTGAAGTGATAATCATAAAAGAATGGGATATTGTTCTCCAGTTTCCCATGCATGGCGTCATCTACCTCATTCTGCCATTTCTGCTCCAACTCAGCCACACTCTAATAAAGAGACAAAAAAACCCCAAATATCACTCATAGCAGTTGTTCATCTTAAGAAGTAGAAGAGATCTCAAAATAAGAAATCAGAGTACATTTTGTATTTCTAGGTTTCTAAAATGCTGTTAATACACCTTTATTCTCAAAAAAAGCCTTCTGGTTTTTTATGTAGTCTTATTTTTACCTGCAATTGTCTCTCCATGGCATTTAGCTTCTTAAAGGTCTCTCCCATAATTTTACAAAGTAAATCATATTCTTCGGCGTGTTCTTCCTGGTACTGGAAATTTATCAGGGACTGGAGTGCATCAACCAAATTCAAGTGTTTAATCACACATGAAACTACCATCTCCTCCATTACTTCTGGCTGAATCACTTCCCTAGGGTTAAAGGTAAAGCCAAACTGATTAAGCAAGAATAACGGACAAACTTTGACAATTCATATTTACAGTTTACTAGACGCTGCATTCACAAACGAGTACTTACAGAATATTAAAAGCATACCATTATACACGACAAGCATGCCACATTCTCACCGTTGCTTTTTTAGCTCACTCACTTTGGCACCAAACATTTCAAACAATAAAAGTCAAGTTAGAGAAACAGAGCGAAATGACAATTACTTACTTTATACTAGGTCTAAATTGAGGCCGAGCACGTCCAGAAATTTCCCTGAGTTTTATCATGATTCCTGGAGGCAGCCTAATCCTCGGCAAATCAAAATAGTGTCCAACAGGAGGCACTAGAACATCAGAAGGATACGTAAATTCTCTATCTTCATCTATAGTAAGAGGCAATGGAGAAGGACTTGGTGTAAGGGCTGGAGATATTACACCATTAGCTTCCACCTGCCACTGGCACCTGGAAAAATAAACAAAAAGAGATGAAAAATATTTTTCCCCCCTCCCTGTAACTCTCCTCCCTCATTCAGAAAGACACATTAGTCAAAAACAGATTAGAAAGACAGACTACATATTAACACATTAAGTGTGGCTTGCACCAAGCATAGCCCAATCCTCCTCTACTTACTCTAAAGAAACCTCCATTCTAGAGGATATTCCCTTAGTTTTAGGCAACACAGAGCTGTTGAATAAACTCTGCAGCAAAAATTATCAAAGCATCACCTTAAAACATGAGACCTGAGCACAACTACAAAAGTCACCGTCCCTCAGAAAAAAACCTGCATGGGAACTCAGAAAAAGATATTTTTTATTTTTTTTTTTACCTTTGTAATAGTTTAGATCTTAAGAGCTCTTGACAGGTTTCTTCATCTTTGGTAATTTCTGGTCCATTGTATAATATTCGCAGCATAGAACAAGCTAACACAGAAAGGCCAAGTGCCAGGTCAACTAAGAATGGCAAGCCTCCTGACACATCCTCTGAAGACTCCTGTAGTAGGAATAAGTGCACCAATCAATCAACCATGAAGTCCTTCCCCAATATATTTCAAGATAGGAGATTTTATATGTTTATATATAATCATATATAAAAGATACATATCTCTCTCTCTTTCTCTCTCTCAATCTCAGGTCTCTTACACAGAGGTAGACTGAAAAAATGCTTGACGATTAAAAAGCAATATATAAGAACAACTCAAGAGAAGAAACAAAGGATTAAAATATTATTTTCCTGAACCAAGAAAGAAAAGAAAATGCAAAGTTATTTTTGGTTCAGTCATTCTTTGGCCTGCAGATCTGTCATCTCACAGGCCTAGATCTAACTTCCTGGTAGTGAGATCCAAGTTTCTTTTTGTTTGATCCCAACGTTCCCTTCCCCTCTCTTCTTTATAGGCTGGAATCATTATTCCCTCATTAAATCTTATTTCCAGGCTGTTACAAGATACTCATCTCTCCAAAGAAATCTTGATCTACAAGCAGCAAGAGATATTGAAGTGACTTTATTCAAGTCCAGTGACAATGACAAGAGATAGACAAGACATATTTGGTAGTAACCACCTTCATAAAACCCTAAGCATGCTACAGACCATGCCACAGGGTATCCCTAGCTAAGGAAGCCAAATGTGTAAAACTTAGGTCCTTTACATTGTAAAAAGGTGATTTGTCTTATTGCCAATATAAGTAAGCTATTACTTGTTTCAAATTTCAAACGTTAACTTCCAACTTTGAAGTACATTTTTATTTGATCTGAAGTGTGTAACAGAGAAGATAAATTGAAGCTGAACCTATCCCATGGAATCTGTCATGTTTGAGTACCTGTGCTCGAACAGTGCAAGCAAAGCCCCACATAGCTTTGTCTGGAGTGTTGTGCTCACGACCACTCCGCATTTCAAAGGAGAAGGTGACTGTATCTCCTTCCACCTTAAAATTTTGATGGAGAGGGAGGGGAAGAAAAAAAAATAAAAAAAATAAAAAAAAAAAGAAGAGACATTTAAGAATTGAGGCAAAGAAACAGGCTTTTCATAAAAGTGGCTTATTTTATGGATTAATGTTTTTAACGACAGTTATCTAAATACTATTTTTATCTCCAATTATATACTCTGATTTAAGATTCTCTCCTTTTTGTAAATGCACCTTTTAGTGTACAATCTTATTTTAATTTTGCTGCTGGCTAACTATAAATAAAACAAAACCACCACTGTAGTTGTAGAATCAAAAGTAGAATTTATGAGTCTCTGTTGCTTGGCCTTGACTTTCATCAAAACGCTTTCATTGTCTGTCTACAAGAAACCATGCAATAATCAACACTTCTCTTCCTGAAGGAAGACAGACAAGCTCTTCAAGGAGAGGAGTGTCAACACATTAATAGAAGAGTTTGCTAAAAGAGCAGTGTAAAAATCTGTGTCTGAAAAATAAATGAAATTCCATTAATTGTGAACAATGGAGCACTTCTCTGAAATTGCTTTTCTGTTTATTACTTCTTGGGGCTTTTTTTGAAATTATTTTTTGTTATGTATAAGCCCACTTTTAGTGTGGGTCAATGCAGCAGCACAAACACATAAGGAAAAAAAAAATAATAATACTGCATACAATCCAAGGGAAAATACTGCAAAATTCTTGAAATACTAAAGTTAAGTTTGAGGGATTTTTCTGTCTTAGCTTTACTGCCAAAAGCATCCAATGTAACTTCAAAACCCAACATAAATGGTTGGAAAGTTGCTACATTTACTACTGGTTACATTTGTGGGTTACTGTTAAAAAAATGCAGTCATGCCCACAGACCTTAAGAAAATATGCACAGACTCAGACTGTGCAAGAATTTCGCCTAGGAAGATAAACTTATGAAAACAGTAGTGCAATTAAGAGACTCCAGGACTGAAACATACTGATAATGAATTCCAGTAAGACATAACAAACCAAGATAAGCTCAAAGAGAAGCATCACACACAACATACAGTTGAGTTTAAAGTTATTCCCCAAGGACAAAACAGTCCACTTAAGAAGTGATCTCATCATGGATAACTGTACACTTAAAAGCTTGGACTTCATTGCTATAAGGGTTAAAACGGACTCAACACGGTTTCCAAAGGGGATTGTTCTATGTGAAATATTGTTGGATTATAATACTGTACCTTTACTAAGTCTTTCGGCCAACCAGTTCCTAAGACACTACGGCTGCCATATCCCAGTGTATTGCCTCCATACTCAGCAACCTTCCTACTGTTTGTGTTAGGACCAGCATAGATCACCAACTTCAAAACATAAAATACACTGTTAGACTGTAAGAGAAAAACAAGAAAATCTAATAATAATAATAATACTTAGCACTTACACCGCGCTTTATATTTTCAAAGCGCTTTATCAACATTAACAAATCCTCACAACAGCCCTGTGAGGTGAGCAGGCAAGTATTATTATCCCCATTTTACAGATGGGGAAACTGAGGCAGAGAGGAAATTAAGTGACTTGCCCCTGAGGTCATACAGCAAGTCAGCAGCGGAACTGGGAGCAGAAATCAGGAGAAATCCTAACTTCCAGTCCTCATGCAGAGCTAACGAGAACACACTGCCTCTCTACTAATAAATGGATTGATCCTGCTCCCATCAAAGTTAATATTTTGTCAGTGACTTCAGTGGGAACATGACAAGGCCCAAAGTTTTCTGGAGGAGTTTAACCAGTAATGGGCAACATTAATATTAAAGAAGCTTACAAATAACTAACAGGAGTGAGTACCACAGGACTTGCTCTATGTAAGCAAGCCATTTACCATTGGGGGCGAGGGGAAAGTAACCTTTCCAGTTCTGCCCAGTTTAAACAAACTGTGCTGATCTACAAAGTAGGCAGCTAGATTACAATTTGAGAAATAAGGAAAACTGAACAACAGCAAAAATGAGAAGGAAGTCAAACTTTGACAACCTGAGCCATCATGAAATGAATTTTTTTTTTTAAAAAAAAAAAAAAAGGAAGAGTTGGTATGAATTTCTGAGGGGCAAAAAAACCCCCAAAACTCTGCGTGCTCCCTGCCCTGCCCCCTGGAACACACTATATTTCTCCTATTTCATGACTACCACTACTTCTGACATCTTTTGAGGAAACTTCCTATTTACAGAGCCTAACTCTTAACAAAAGATCCTCGTAACTGATAGGTTTTAAACATTGAAAGAGTCACTGGATATTACGTTCCGAAACAATACTCAAGAAGAATTAAGCATATATTTTTGGGGGATTGTTTCTTCAAGAATAATAGAAATTAACAATGAATCATTTCTCTTCATCTTCGTGCCTTTTCATGTCAACAACTCTTTGTACATTATCTATCATTTAGTTAAGTCTAGTCTTCAGATGAAACTCAAGAAGTCTTCTCAGAAGTTATTCAGACTCATGTCACACAAGAAATAACCACTCTGCATCCCTGTACTTTACAGCCTTTAAGTAGACTGTGACATTACAGTGTACGCTAATAAGCTCCTATCAGTAAAAACCTCCTGCATTATTCTGATCACTGGAAATAAGATGCCATGAAAGACAAGGGGCAGAAAAGATGAAAATGGGAAGCGGTGCTGATGGAAATATATACAAAAGAAAGAATTTCTGAATTGGCTCTTGCTTACCTTATCGTAGTCATACTGTGAAGAACATCTGTTGTCAAATCTAAGATATAAACAACGGGCTCCTGGAATATGTACAGTTTCTTTAAATTTATAGTTATCCCTGACGGGATGAACTGTTTCTACAGTCTTCCCAGCAGCCCAGGGAGCAGGGATCTTCAAACCCGTAAGAAAACCTGGTTCTTCTTTCTCTTCCAGCATTCTGAAATTAGAGTGAAAAATTAGTCCTAAAATCCAACACACAGATTTCTACTATGTATTCAGCCATCGAAACTGTATGTACTTAAAAGCACCTTTCAGATACATAGTGACACATAGGTATTGACTCCTCATTTTAGACATAACCTTATTGAGGGAACATACAGAATTTAAACAGCATGAACTCTGTACATTAGAAATAACTATGCCAATCTCTAACCTGTAAAATCTGAACTTTTCCCTATGATTTCCAATTTCCAAATTACAGTAAACAAGTGAAGTAGCACCATAAAAAAGTAAATGGTATTATATATGCATCCTAACACATGCCTGGCAGCATAAAAACACCCCTTCCCTCCTGGGACAGCACCCAAAACTGATCATGCTGTCATAAAACAATACACCTAATATTTCACTGAAGCTTATAATTTGGAGGAGGATTGAAAATAAATCCTTCAGAGTTTTCACACAATATATTACAATTATCACAAATTGTTTAATACTACAAATTCGGCAACACTGCAAATAGCTATGATAAGCATTTTTAATTTAATTTAGCTGTGTGTTTCTGTTTCTAAGCAGAAGCTGTATAACTGAGCTGAGACACAGGATTTAAATGCAGGACTTAAGATCATTATATTTCTCTATGTAAATGAAACCATTTAATATCCTTCCAATGGTTTTAATACTGTATCTCATGCTGACAAAGTAGTTTACATTTTCTCTTCATGGTCTTCCTTAGTCTAATTTATTGTAAGAGGAACATTTAGAATTAATTCCTAATGCTTGAGGTGAGGTAAAAACCAAAACAAGCAAAACCAAACAAAAACCAAACCATATCCTGTGCAAACAATATGGAGATACTAATAATTTAATTCTATATGCAAAAAAATGTTAGAACCAATTGCCTTTTGTGAAGGCTTATATAGCTCTAAGACAGCCTCACAAACCATTACAGTCTTGCCTTCAAAAAAAAAAAAAAAAAACAAAAAACCAAAAAAAACCCCACAAACACACAAAACCCAAAATCGCTGCTTTAAGATTTATCCTACAGCAATGGTCAAATGAACTTTACAGCTAAGATACTTTATCCCATGAAAAGACTCAAATGTAAAGAAAATCACCTCTCATCAGGTAACAGCTTCCCTTTCTGTTCTGATGCACCACTGGGGGAACTGTTCAGTTCTGAGAAAACTGGAGACTGAGTTTTAAGCAGCAGCGCAGTCTGTGGCACAAAGTATAGCGTTAGAAATACGCAAACAGTAAATCATTTTAAGATCTTGTTATTGAAATACATTAACAATCACACTGTATGTTGTTATTGACAATAAATCACTGCTTAGTAGCTGTTGCACCAAGTCAAATTTAATATTCAGTATCATCAGCTTTTGCAGCTCTTAAGCAGTTCTTAAACTATGATCTACAGATCACTTAAGGCAGAAAGTTGACCAAAATCTACAGCATTTTAGAACACACATGCCACATCTTTTTTCCTTTCTAGACAACTGCTGACACAAAGACCATACCTGACTGGTGTAAAGAACCAGTTGCACCAGCTGAGGCATCAAGGCATCAGCCATTGTTAGAGTTTGCAAATTTGGATGCATCAGAGATGTCAGTAGGACGGGAAGCAGATGACCAAGCATAGTAGCCTTTGTAATTTGCTCCAGGCCTTTTAATCTGTAAGAAGAGCCAAGTTTTACATGGTAACAACTATTTTCATAGAGTATCACTACTATTTTTAGTCATCTGTTTAATCTTGTAACAGCCTGCGTAAGTAGGCAATTAAAAATTCAGCAGAGAACATTGGCATTACATTTAAAAAAACCTTAGGAACTTAGTATCCTGAAAACATTACAATTTCTCCAAAGTGTTGGCGACCTAGTCTTTGCTGTCAATTCTTATTAAACAATGATAAACTAGAAGACAGTAAATCAAAAATTTAATAATTACTTAGAAAATTATAAGCTCCCTTGGGCATGGGATGAAAGTCCACATCAAACAGAAAAGTATTTGTTCAGTATGTATATCACCCTCCCAGCACAGGTAGCTCAAAGTACTTTAAAAGAATCTGTATCTACAAAAATATGTTTTCAGATGCATTTCATGCTCAAACATCTCAAAGGAATTGTGTATTTTCAATAAACAAAACTAATCTTGCAGTCACAGAAAAGCATAGAAACTGAAATCTGAAATACAACTGGGAGAGTGAGATGTTTGTTTAAGCAGAGAAAAGGTTCACAGCTTTTGTCTACATCCCATTCCCAACGTATACTTTTAAGTGGACAGGAGACAGGGAAGAGCAAGGTGATGTTCTCTGATGAAACATGCAGGATATCATAACAACACTGAAGACTTGTCATGGATAAAATATCTAGGCCAGATACTAGAGATGTAACAGTCAGGAATTTAAAAATAATAATAAAAAAATGCCCTAGCTTACAGGAATATTCCCAGCTAACTACAGTTTCCAGTTACCCTGCTCATAAACACCATCGTAACTGACTAAAACCTTACCAATTTCAAGCTTCTATGGATTATCAAGCTAGTAGCACTAACACAGAGAGCCTGACCAAATTCTTCAAAAGATAAGTCCTAAGCAAATGCTACAGAAAGAAACAATTCCTATACATTCAAAGCTCAAGCATGAAGTTAGAAAGAATAAGTAATGCTAACTTTGCTTGTACAATAAGCCACAAATACCAATAGTCTACTGTTTTCAAGTTAGCATACTCGTCTTACCTTTGCTCTCTATCAGAGATGTCACTGTTTATTAGTGCTGTAGTGACTTGTTGCAGCATTTCTAAGACTTCATCACATCCTGTCAGAATTTGTGTAGCAAGAGACAAAATGCTGGTCTTTAGCTCCTAGGTACAAAAAGAGTTATAGGATACTTAAATTCTTAGAGAATACAAAAAAAACGACAACAGAACAAAATGATGGATTTCCAAATTAAAATAATGATAATGTGACCTGGCAGGCCTGCAGCAGTAGATTCATCCAAGACTTAAATTTGATTAACGCTAAGCCCCAAAGTGCTGGGAGAAACTAGGTGCATATTTTACAGGATGCACCTCCAGTTTCTAGAGGGAAGGAATCCCCAAGTCCAGCACAGGAGAGAGAGCTGTTAGCCAGCCAAGGTACAGCATTGGTGACAGAATGTCCTAGCAGGTATGAGGATCACTGTAGAGAGAGAAACTGAACAATGAAAACATGGGTGAATAGCAAAACAAGAAAAGTACTACAATATTTAGCATTTACTCAATGAGCCTGAACAAATAACTTTCAACTGCAGCAGATTACAAGCACACAAAGTCTCAAAGAGTAGCAGACAAAACCAGCTTAACAAACAATACCAGAAATTCAGAAGTCAATACCATTATAGAAGAACTGTTACCATTACAAAAACTACTATGACAAGACAGCCTGCATGCTAGGACAAATCTGGCTTCTACGAGTTCATTCAAGACTGTTCCAGTACTAATATGAAACGACACCATTTTAATAAACTTTATACCAACAAAACTACTGCTGTCCACAAACTTTGTCCTCTAACAGCTTCCTTGCCACAAACATTATTCATGCTATTTCAGACAACAGATGTAGGTGGTTCTACACAAGCTTTGTAAGTTAAAACTGCAAAAAAGCAGAAGCCAGGTAAAGCAAATGAGAAAACTCTTCCCTATTTAAATTGGAAAAATATTTTTTCAGGGACCACCTAAGTGATTTGGAGAAGAGAAAGTGGGGGGAGTAACATGTCCAGAAAGGATTCCTGGCACATCGGTTTTCTTACTAGCACATATTAAAGACATTTAAACCTCATTATATGTATATTTAGGAAGGGAAGTGTCTGCTCCCACTGACAATACAGAGCACCAGCTGGAATACTGAAACAGAACAATTGCAGACTTCAGCTGCAGAACAGGAAAAGAAACTGTCTACAGTAATTTAACTATATCAAAAGTAGAAGAATCAACAAAACAGTGTATGTAGAATGCATTGCAGAAACAAGAGGTGTCACAAGACCACTGACTGTAGAGAGCCATACTAGAAAAAAAACTTGGTGTTTACCTGTACCTTCAATGTCTCTCCCTGCAAGGAGCTGTCACTGTCATCATTTTCATCAGGTTTAATCAAAATAGTGTTACTGAGGAGGTGGTTCTGTACAGCCATCAGATACCGCAAACACGAAGATGCAGCCTTTAACATAAATAAGTACACTTTACATTATCTAAACCCTTTAATCAACCTTGATTCAGGCAATCCTTGTACTTTGAAATATAAAAGAGGAAAAGTGTTGAGGAAGAGGACAAGCAAAAGCAAAAAAATAGTTTCCCTTGAACAGAAATTATTTTGCTGATTTAACACAAGCTTGTTAATACATATTTAAGAGAATAAACTGTTTGCAAACCACTGAATTTTGTGAAATAACTTGCAAAGCAAAGAAGCAGTACCATTTTATTTGAGTACGTACCATTACAGTAATTACTGTAACATTAATTAATTTGTAAAATATAATGTCACCATATAGCTACATTTAATTCACATTCCTGAACGTGATGGTTCCATGCTACTACTCCTTTTCCATCCTCCTGCAGCACAAGCCATGACGTCCTGTCCCCTCCCCAGTGTTTGCATGCAAGCTCACCTGCCTTTGCCATCAGCCAGATCAGGGACCTGATCCTGCTGAAAACATTTATGTATAATTTTACCATTAAATAATGTCATGTTTTAGTCATTTATGTCTGTAAATGATAATCCTTTCTGCTTGTCTGAATCATTATACACAACTGTAGACAGAGCTTCTTTTGGTTTTTAAGCTGTTGTGAGCTTTGAAGATACACAAACTGCCTTCAAATTGAAACAGCTACCAGAGCAATTGGAAAATATGTCCACGTATAAACCTGTTTTAGCATTACTGTACAATTTACATGGCTGTAAAATTGTTGCTTCTTTCCCTGCACAGCATAAACAAAAGACATTCTTTTCTTGTATTTGTTAAGACACACAACTATAAAAGTTTCACCTCTGTATACTCAGTGAAGATGACGGATTTAAGGAGGAAAAACAGCCAAAGGAAAATACACTTTTATCAAAATACATTTTACTTACAGGCACAGTAGAAAGAAGCCTTTGAAAATCATCTTTAGATACAGTTTGGCACTTGGTGATTAAGACACAAGATTCTCGGACAACAATCTTGAGAATGTAGTGCAACAGCTCGTCATTTAGTCTTCAAAAAAATGCGAGAAAGATGTAAAATGATAATAGTCTAATTATGATATATTTTGTATAGCTCATCTCAAAAGCCTCTGCAAGCTGTATCACGAATTATGTGAAACCAAAACAAGTATCTGTTCAACTTCAGAGATTCAGACACAAAGAAAACAAAGTCTGAAGTGTTTTAACAATCAATGCAACAGATTACCAGTGATTTCCTGCACTGCGCTGATATAAATCTATGAAATCCAATGACTCCTAAAAAAAAACCCAAAAACACCAAAACAAAAAACACCACCACTCCTCCCAACTTGAACAGGTACTTGAGACTGACATTTTTACTGCTGAAAAGTCACCTAACATAGTGATATGGAGAGCAATGTCACAATATCATAATTATTAATTATCATCCTCATTTACCATATACATTGTAAGTAGCAAGGAATCCAAAAGTAAGCCTGTGTACAGAAGTCTCCAAAGTTTCCTGTAAAATGTCAAACTTTTCTCTCCCTCGTCCTAATGAAATTCTACCCATTACGGACACAAAGATAGTACTTCAGGTCACACTGCCAGTAAGATAACAAGCAATTTCAGAGAATTTTAT
Source organism: Cariama cristata (assembly GCF_000690535.1). NCBI lineage: Eukaryota > Metazoa > Chordata > Aves > Cariamiformes > Cariamidae > Cariama > Cariama cristata. Next base: position 29,017 of record NW_009598502.1, on the reverse strand, counting down.
GCAAGTTTACCTAAAGCAAATAACAGAAACATACATTACAAACGGGCAGGAGGGTAAGTATATTGTTGCATTTTACCTGTAATGATCATCATCTTCACTTCCAAATCTGTTGTTCTGAAGCTGTTCAGCTAAATTAGTCAGGATAACATCGCGAAGTTGAGAGAGACCACTATTTCTCTCTCCTAAAATGGAATGCAAAAACTTTTGCAAAACAGCATTTTTACAGAATTAATTTATTTGTATTTCCTCAGATATCTTGCTTAATGTACACTACTTCTTACAAATTACTATATTTACAGTGTAACCCGATTCCCTGTTGATATTACAGACTATTAAAACTCACTCTGCACATAGCACTATTTTAAATTCCAAAGACTTTGACGCATGAACGCATTCCTATGAAGTAACAAATTACTGTGCATCAGCTGCTTCTAACTCCACACTCCCATTTCATGGTGAATGCAAGCAGATTATTATTCTTTCACTGAGGACTAAAATTACCTCTGGGTACTGTGTAATTGCTACGGGTAACATTAATTGCTAACCAGGTGTTCTAAAGTACAACCTGGACAAGAAACATTGTTAACAGTGACAAAAAGAGAACTTGAATCCTTTTGGATTTCAAACAGCTGCCTGATTGAGAAAATTTTTCCTTTTCTACACCTAACATACGCTTGACCATGTAGCAATTCAGAAGGCAGCTTCAGAATTTGAAGTATTCCATAATTTCCTACAATAGGATAAGTTTAAAGCAGATTCATGCTCAATATTCTGAACCGTTCTCCCTCCAGAGGTTGAAAACAAAGTGTAAATCCTTCTCAATTAGAAAAAAAACACTCACATGTCAATAAGACATTCTCACCTTCAGTTAAGACCAATTTCAATAAATTATTGATTTCTGCTTCTCCAGGATACAGGATATTTAAACCAGAGCTAAAGAAAAAAATAAAACCATGTATTACTTAACGTATTTAAAAGTGAACAAAATAATTTCAATGGACATGTGAAAAATGGCAACACAAGATCTCAGCTTAGCATCTGACGTAACACTTAGAATGACTATGTAATAGCTTCTTCCAACTTAGAAAGGTATCCTCCATATTATAACATTCATATTAGGCATAAAATAAGCAGTTGCTTTCTCCAGAAATTTCTTGTAATCAGCTATATTTTATTGTTTAGGTCCCAAAGCTTCAAGAGCTATTTGCTTCCCTCTCAGAAACTCCATATTAATCACTTGTATATACGACAGCACAATCATTCTTTCTTTAAAGAGACAGATGTCAGGAAAAAAAAAAAGGCATGACGGCTTAGAGAACGACTCAACTCTGGTGATGGGGTAAGAGCAGTGGCTTATCTGTAATAAGAACAATGGAAAATGCAAGAGACAGTAATCAAGAAGTCACTACTGTTACAGTTTTATATGTAAAGACTGGGTCCTTATAGAAATCTTAGTTTAAGCTAAGCAGAAGATTCTAGAACTAGCATTTCGGAATCAACACAGCTATACATAAATACTCCTGGTGGAGATATTTTTCCCCTCTAACTTGTGATGAACTTTGTCCTTTCTACATGAATTACCACATCAAGAGAGAAGCTCACAGTAACTTAAAAGGAATACTTTGTGACTGTCTGAAGTGTTGAAACTATTATGCAGACTATTTCTTCTCCTTTTCCCTTTTCTTTTTAAATAACACTCTCATAGAAAAGAAAATGGGTATGTTTTTCAGCTTCACACTGACAGCAGAGATTATTGCAGCTTCCCTCTGGCTCATACTGACCAACTTGTGATACAAACATCAGAAAAAGTTATCATACACTGCAAGCTAAGTTTGAGGTTTCCATCAGTATCAGAATCCCCCAATGAGAAGACAGGAGGAAGGAGATATTACCTAATCCTCACCTCTGAGTTTTTTACAAGTCATTGGAGGATATAGGGTTAAACAAGGGAAAAATGCAGCAGCTGTCCATACAGTTGACAGGATACACTGACAGGATACCCTGTCAAAAAGCAAGACCTTGAAAATGCTAGATAATCATACTAAAGATATGCTATTCTTCACTCATTTACAGAGTTGCATAAAGCCACTTTGATTTGGAACGTCATGATTCACAAAAAAAAAAATTCAGGTTGATCTTCAGATGATTTTGTTCTCAACCTTTGGAGCACTTCCCACTTGAAAGCAGATTATATTTGTGCTTAAGATGTTTGAGACAGTATTCCTTGTCCTTGAGACTTACATTATCTCCTTTTCATGATACACAATCACACTTTTTGCTCGCTTCCCTGTACTTAGTCATTCTGCTATTTTGACAAGCCAGAGAAAGGTAATCACACAGCTTCAGGTTCAAGAGGTGCAGTAGCTAATATAATGTGGAGCTAAAGCAACCATCCTGTTTAAGTGTTTGATGACTTGGTGTACCGGCCCAGAGACATAATGCCCACCCTTCTACCAAAAGAGATTCCTGTTTTCTAACCATAAACCTGACCTTCTCAAGACAGTCTTACTACCCTGCTAGTGTTCTTCCCTGGGTCTTCAATCTTATAGCATTCCTCAAGCATTATTCATTTTGCTTCCCCTTACTTTACATTTGTTTAGGAAAATTTCAGCATTGTCACTTGAAACACTGGTATAACAGCTGACAACATTAGCTTGCCTATTCTAGAACTACAATAAACTATATAAGCTAAATATGAAAGTCATTCCAGCTATCACTGAAATGCAGAAAACTTGGCTTGAATTTAACAGATCTATTATAATAAACATTAAAAAAAAAAAACTAAAGAAAGCCAATAAAAAGCAAAAAATGAAAAGGAGGAAAGTAATCATTATCTGTTATTTCACTGTCATCATGACGCACACATTGTATTTCCCTTCTTCCACACATATAAATTGTAGTACTTTTATCATACTATGTCAATCTAAACTTTATCACATTAATTTAAACTGCTGAATACAATTTGAATGTTCATCTGTGACAACATTTCCAAATAATCAAAAATCTAAGTTAAGTTTAATTTGACAAAAATGATACTTACCTAATAGCTAGACAAACCTCCTTCTGAATCTCAGAGCAAATCTGATCCCTTGGTGCCATCAGTAACTGCCAAAGTAATAGGCCAGACCTTCTAACAATATCTCTGTTTCTTTCAGTTTGTGGGCTGAAGAAAAATTTAAAAACCACCTAAGAAAAATTAAACACAACAATATTAAAAATTTAAACATTGTTCACACTAACTCTTTTTCTGCAGTCAGTTTCTCAAACTATTTGTCTAGGTCACTAGAAACCTGTAAGTCAGAAACTGACTTTGGAGCAAGAAAAAAAAAAAAGAAAAAAAGAAATAAGGAAGTAACCTCTCTGGATTTTATTTTAATCTGTAAAGGTGGCAATTACACTTACATTTAAATTAGGACTCTTAAATGGGTGTATAAGATACTGCAAAGTCCCTGTTAAGTCAATCTCCATTAAATTCAATGCAATGGAGAAAAAAAAAACACACCTAATAAAACTCAAGTGCTTGCCTGTATTCTAAAACAGTTTTTTTCTTTTTTTTTTTTCTGTGTTTATTGTGAAGTACATTTAAGATGTCCTTGTACCTGAAAGACAACCAGGATGCAGCGTATTATACAGGTATCTCCATTCACCATAGCTTTTTCCATAATGTCACAAATACTGCTGAGATGATGTGCTTCAATTGGATGTTGCTTGCCCAAAAAATTTGTTATGGGAAGATTGTTGCTGGCTGCAAGCAAGTTGAGTTGGTGGATACACATGGCACCAACATGGTGCAGTAACTGGTTAATAACCTCATTTGTGGTTGCTGCATCCCCTAGAAAAAGAAAAGCAGTTCAAATGCTGTCTACAAACACAGACTATAGCATTAGCATTTCCTTCTAAAATGCAATATATCATCATCATCTCTAGCTTCAGGACACTCGTCCACATGATAAACAAAAGAATTATCCACATTACTTTAAGTAAACGTACTTGCTACTAAAGGTAGCAAGAATCCAGAAACTTTCAAACACAGCTCGCTTTTTGCTCTTTCCTTTCTTAAAGCAAAGATAAACCATGACCAATAATTAAAAACAACTTTTCAAGAACGAACTCAACTTTTAATGGGAAGTTTCAGAAGGTAGTTTCTGTATATTTATTCTATAATAATAATACATTTCACTTCCACCTTGTATAAAATGCTGACTTGTAGGTTTACCTCACCTTTGGGCTCTGTAATGACATGACTCACTCCCAGTCTCTGACAGACACAATGGAATGCCTGGTTGCCAGGATTACACCACTGATCAATATAATCATTAGAGCATGTCCATATCATGTTATTCATAGTATCATAACAGGCACCTAAGAAAAGGAAAATATTTTGTACATCAAATTTTAGAACATTTATTAGAAAACCAGACTAAAGTATTTTTATAGTGGATATAAATAAATTATTTGCTTTAAAAGTTCTCTGTCATGACAGCAACTTAGTAACAATGCGTTGGAATGAAAAACACTAAAAGGAGATTTCTTAACAAAGGAATGAAGCAAATGCGCATCTCTTGATTTTTCAAGTAAATGTACAATAGCATCTGTTTCAGGTAAATACTCCAATGGTCATTATTTATAAATACATAAATACATCATTCCTCCACAAACTTAGCAAACACTGCCACAGTGCCTAAACTAAAAATAGCTGAGTCTGGAATCAGATACTAGTAAATTCTAGGAAAAGCAGAGGGGAAAGTTTCAAATTTATTTTACTACAGCTATTGACAATTAAGCACCTTAGAACTTGTTTTAAAGGCCTTCTGGTAAAAACATAATAGCTTTAATAAAACTGACAGCTTGCATGGTGCAACTGTTAAAAAAATTTTTAAGCTTAGAGAATCATCTCCTGAAAAGCTTAAAGCCTTCAAACACAAGCAGGTCCAAAACAGTAAAAGGAAAGGGATGAGAGGACTATAAATGTGACTGTTCCATGACAGAGGCATTTACAATACTTTAAAAGTTAAAATATAACCCATTTATCTACGTTTCAAACGACCGAGGTAAATCTCCAATAGTAGCTAACAGGTTAAAACACAATTATACCTATCAATGTATCCTAGCAGTTAGAATATTATTTATCTCAAATATTTTTAAGAAATACATTCTTCCTTAGGTAACATAAAAACACTGCTTGTTAAAATGTTAATAATGATATGTAGTGTTTAAGTAGCATGGACACTGTTCAAAAGATCACTATACCAAATATACAAGCAGGGTTAAAAAAAAAAAAAAAAGAGTCCCAAAGCCTGAAGAACACACTCATGAAGTTTGAGTCATAAAGCGACAGGGAAATCAGAAATACCTACAACACCGTTCCAGCTCAGATGCATTTATGTATTTTCAAATATAGAGATAAGATACTCAGAACTTTGTAGCACCTGAAAGCATAAGCAGGGTATAAAAATCGAACTTCTTTCAAGATTCTTTTCTGCTACAGAAAACACTTCCCTTGAGCTTGTGTGCTGACACTGCAAAAGCAGGACACTGGAAATTCCTTCAGGGAATTCTGAACTTTCAAAAGTGTTAAATTTACAAAATTTCACCACAGACATGAAACCCCACCAGCTGCAGAGTTGCTTATTGCAAATTAAAATCCAGATGGATTATTTAGAATTTAAGGGCTGGATATGTCTAGTTCTGAAATATTCCCAGAAAAGGAGATCTACTTCTTACCGAGTCCTGGAACTAGAGCACCACGTCCAAGTGAACTTCCTGCAGCATCAATGAGATCTGCTCGGCTTGTGAACTGCCCATCCGAAATATTGAACACCAAGCTTGAAGCAAGAACTACATAGAAGAAAGTCTCCAATAAATTCCTGAAGAGTTTATTGTATTTCAGAAAACCAAGGACTTAAAATCTGACACAAATGTGTCTGACTTACTTTTTAAAGATGACAAAGCACTTGTTCCTCCAAAGAGTGAGCGTGTTGCAGAACTGCCTGATCCCCCTGGGGGTGGGACCAACATCACCAAGTACGTTCCACATGTGTATATCGGAGTCTTCCTTAACATTTTCAGTGGCAGCCCACAGCTAGTGTTTGCAGCTGAAATATTAAACAGAAAAATATAACATAAACATGTATTTCCTCATAACATTAAAAACTCATAATAACAGGCAGCAAACAAGGCAGATTTCTCTTTAGGGTCTCAAATAAATCAATACGGAAATTCAGTTAAGCTACAATTTGCAGCATACAGAAGTTGCTTTAAGAAGTTGTATATAGGGGTGGCCTCAATCCCACACATTCAACATCAATCCCCAGAAGGACACAAACAGTTTAACTAAAGAGAACAGCTTAATAATTAAAAAGAAGACAGCAATCTCTAGTTTCCTAAACAGGAAAATTAGAGGCCTAAAATTTAAGTATAAACAAAACTGTTTTAAGAATTGTATGGTGATAAACACATTGAAAGCAGTATCTTAGAGTCAAATAATCTTTTAACATAAAGACATCATTTGAGATTCACTACGCATTTACTATTTTAAGTTCCCCTGCTCCACATGAAATGTATACAGGCATAATGATCTAGCTCCTGCCACAGCTGATCAACACTTTTCTGAGCACCGACTGAAGAATTATCCAAGAATAACCACTTCTTCTTCTTCTGTAGCACTCTAGTTGTTAACTGGAAAAACACAGCCTTTAAAATAGTTCTTCAAGCTAACTCTTTGCCAATTTCCCTGTAAGCATATCTATTTCCCGTCTAATTTATTTTTATGGAAATACCTTTAATTGTTTAAAATTGAAGAAAGAAAACTCATGTATATATCAAGGAAGAGGAGAAGTGATTCAGGATAAACTGAATAAAATCTTATCTTATGACAAATCTTACAAAGCTCCAGATCATCCTGAAAGTCATCAGTGCTGTTCATTCAAGATTCCCTAATTAACGTGGGTAGTTTCAGCAAGCCCATGAAAGAATATCCAAATATTGTGCAAATTACCTCAAAAAACCAAAATTACCTCAAATATATAATACTCGACTTACTTGTGAATAACAGTTTCATTTTCTAAACTGCAGTCCATTTTTACATAACAATTAGAAGCTCAGTTGAACTGCCAGCAGAGAAATGTAATTATCAGTTTGATCAAACGTGGCATAAACCAGTCCTATAAATGAATACATGAGGAAGAAAGGGTGCTACAAGTATGGCTCCCTTTTTCATTCTTAAACTTTTGTCACAATCAATGCCTAATTTAGCAAAGGAACTTGTAATTCAAGCATTAAGCAAATACTGCATATATATATTTCAAACACGTATTTTGGAAAAAAGAATGCACACTTTTTTTTACGTGTCCTAATGGGTTAGTAATTACTGGAACTGATACCACATGTGTTAAGAAACAAATCACGAAAAGTTACTGAGTCAGTAAAACCTCTTCTGACCTGCTTGGTCCTCTTTCAATGTATTGGAGATTGTAGAACCAGTGAGAGCAGCTAATGTTGCTGACGGGGAGGCTCTGTACCTAGACAGCCTACTCAGAAGCATCTCATTTATACTCTTTGCAGATTCACCCTCTTTTCTCATTAATATAATTCGTTCCTGGAGTGGATTTGCTATACATACACCATTTTCCACCTATTAAAATGGAGAAAAAACCCACAACTTTTAGATATTAAAATCCGTAGGAGACAGATTACCTTAATCAAACAGTAAAACCGAACAATCCAATATATCAAGTAGGGATACAAACTTAAACTCTACTGGCAGAATTTGTTACAAAAAAGTGTTACAAAAACTAGACAGATGAGTATTTGTTTTGTTCGCAACTTTGTGGTTCAATATAGTATCTTCTATTTTGTCTGTCCTCAGAGTTGCTTGTCGTAATTTTAAGCTTGTTTATGGGACTGATTGAAAATATTTAACCTCCCTGTATTCTTAATGATGTTTCATTGGCCAGCTCTGTAAAAAGAAGTCTTTAAATCATTTGCCAGCCAAAAAGTGTAAGCAATTATTTTCCCAGACCATAATCTTCAGGGGATGTGTTATTAAAGAACATGTCTCTTAATGAAGACGAGATCTGATTTACAGCATTAGGCATTTTCTGTAAGTTGTACTACTATAGCCTACCACTTCTAGCTCCATTGTCCCACTAAGTACAGCTGTTGTACAGCAACTGCTGAGCAAATACACAGACATTGCACCCAAAGCACTCCATCAAAGCTAAATCCTCAGACAATTTCAAACATCAGTACTAGAGGTCTATGAATTGCTGTAAGCTCTGCCACATAAATGAGTAAAATTTTTAGACTAAGGTGCTTCATCGTCAAATTAAGATACACAAATACATATATACAGATGCAAGTATATATATGTTTATATGCACATATGTACATACACATATATAAACCACTGAGAGAAAAGTGAGTTCAAATTACCGATACACTTCTCTAGACTTAATATTTTGAAATGCATTTCTTTTTACACTAAAACCAATGACCGTCACATAAAATAAAAAACATCTTAGGCTATAAAATGCAGCATAGACAAAACAAGTGTATTTGTAACTTGTGGGATCTGATTGGCTTTTAACATAATGAAGCAGATCCACAGTAAACAATGCTTTAAATCCTAATATATTGAATTACTGTCCCAGCATAAAACTTAATTGCTAATTATAATAAAATACATTTTACATTACAAGACAATTCATACTGCTGGACTATGATAGTCGTATGTCCTCTGAAGATAAAATTGAACAATACACCTTCTGTTCAGTTAAAAGTTACTTCATAAACACATTACAAACAGCTCCTCAGATTACACATATCGATATCCAACTCTAATATGTTGATTTGAAAATGCTGATATTTAATTAAGCAATAGTCATGCTACCAACTCCAGGGTCACAGAAAACACATAATTTGCTTACTATAAGTTCAAAAATATCCATAAAGACAGAGTGGCCTTTTGGTGTTTTTTCATTGAGGCTTGCAGGAGACCAAATCCAGTAGAAATATGTACCATCTGAAGAAAGATGCACGGTAGTCATGGTACTGCCAACTGGGAAGTGATTTACTGGCATTGGGATTATTTGACATACCTACAAGAAGGAGAGCATCTTAACAGTTCTTATTTTGAAGTCTGTTCTTAGGAGTATTAACAGTGTACTTAAATAAATAAATAAGATCAAGTGCAGTTAGTCCATAAGAGGCCTATTATTGGACATAATAATACCATTACATTTATGTGTTACAAAGAGTTATTCTATAATGTTTGCCAAATGGACCTACTGCATACAAAACAGCTTATATATCTAAACATCTAACATATCTAAAAATAAAAGTATCATCTCCTCTCTAATGATTGAGAGCATACCTCCAGTACCATAAGGAAAACAGACATGCTAAAGAGTTATCTACTTTCTGCAACTTCTCTGAAACATTACTTGAAACCTTGGAAGAAAAAGGGAATCCAAACATTCTCAGTTTCAGGAAACACTGGACATAAATGTGCACATCCATCCTTAAAATCATGGCAGGAAAAAACCCAAGGTAAACAAACTATCCATATTACAAAGGATGACAGCTCTTTATCTACAAAACACAATCCAATCAGAAACGACACCTGAATTTTACTACAGTAGAAGAATAATGAGCTGTTCAGGAAGATTACATTTTCAGTTTAAGTCAAAGTCCATTTTGCTATTGCTTGATTGTTTTATAAGGTGACCATGCCGTATTCTAGCTCTTACAATACTATCATAATATAGTACAGTGTAAGTCTGTATATGCTTATACACGCATGTGTATATACACACACACATATACACGCATGTGTATATACACACAATAACACACATAAACAGTCTATAACATAACTTATGAATTCCACCATGCAACACTTTCAATGGGGCTTTATAAAAAGGCAGTTTCAACCAAGTAAGAAGACACTTTAAGGACAAAACTAATTACAGCTAGAAATGATGGTGATTAATTAAGAATATTTTCTTACTCTACTATAACTCTGCAATGAACTGTTCCTTTTACCTGAAGGGTATGCTGATCCACAACCTGGAAAAGGGAGTGAGGCTTATTATCAAAAGAGACGGGCCGATGAAGAAGTTTGCCGTTGCCAAAGGCAACCCACCCAGTCTCCAGCTCCTCATTACGGCAGTACACAAAACCTCTGGCAAAAAAGCAGTATATTACAACTCTGTAAAACCCTGTGCTATTTTTTTGTTTTTCCAAGAACAACTCGAAACCACATGCTTGAACTTTGACTGAGCTTAAATTCAAGTCAGCGTACAGCAGCAATCTCTATTGTAAAAGACTTAAAGCATAAGAAGCCTCATGACTTCCAAGCAATAAAGAAGCAAGCAGGTACAGTGAGTCACATCTGCACTAATCATTTATATAATGAATGACATAATTAGAAAACAAATACTTACAAATACAGCAATTGCACAACTATAAATAAAAAGGTCACAAAACTCGTCTATAGCAGACTTTGCTCAGCAAAGAGCAAACCAATTTACAATACATTAAAAACCCAAAATCTAAACCACTAGCTACTCTGCTAGTATACTTCTTTGCGGGAGGTTGGACTAAATGGCCTCCAGAGGCCCCTTCCAACCTAACTTACTCTCCAATTCTAGAGAAAACATACTCAAGAAGAATTTCAGATGAGAAAACCAAAACATTAAAATACCCTTTAATGAAAATGCATAACATGCTCTAGTCTTGTTACACATAATATGTCAGAGAGGTTTACTAAAACAATAACTTTTTTTTTTAAAACAGATTTGCAGAACAGCAAATATTCAACTGTCACTTACCGCAAAGTACCATGTAATCCAGATCCTAATTTGCTTATTCCTCTGCCTACTGAATTAGTTGTATAAAGATAGAGTCCATCTGCTGCAAGACAGCGCCCTAAGTCTGCATCTGAATCAGGAAGAAAGAATAGAGCAGAGACCTCCTCTGTAACACACAAAACTGGAAATTCTCCACGGTCATTATGCTTCTGTGGTAGCTACCACAGCAACTGAAAACCAACAGATGCTCATGACAGGTCATTACCAATGGGTCAGAACCATTTTTTTTTAATACTGAATTTATTATTTAGTGTTCTAAAAGCTACTGTAACATAGTCAAAGTCCATTCTTTTTAAGTAGTTTCTTTACATTTCTTTCAAGCCTTACAGAGGTGCTCAGTTTATGCCTAACTCACTCACATGAATACTAGGGCTATTTAAATCTCCTGCTATTGCCAAATAAACTTAACAAGAATTAGGTGCTAGTCACTTCGCTTCTCTTTTGAGATAGTAAATTACATTAGCGCTGTTTTTTCATTATTCAAATGTACGCCATCCATTTCTGAATAATTTCTTTCTCTACCTGTCTTTGGGCATTACGGCCCAAGCTGCTGATTAAAAAAAAAAAAAAGGCAGTAAGTTTGAACTTGCTTTTTCTGCACACTATTCAAAACTATAAACACAGTAAGGACTAGCGTACCCAACCATGCTTAGAAACATAGGACTATTAAACCAAACTCGTTTCAAGTAGAAAATTCATTAACTTAAATATAAAACAATTTGAGTACTTGCTATTAAATGCCTTCAGAATGACGCAAAGGAGCAGAAGACCATTCTCTTCTGCTTTTGCAAGAGGTAATGCTGTTCAAAACTCAGAACTGGCAGTGAGATAAAATACAAGCAATGTTTATGACTATGCAAGCCTTTCTGCTCAGGACCGCTGGTATAATACACTGTGTGTGAAGAAGGAATAACCTAATATTGAGCCTTGATCTAATTCCTGGTACAACTCTGTGCTTCTCTTACAGCTACTTAGCAGAACCGTCCACCTCTGAACACTGTTAAATTAACACAAAATGTACTGCAAACATAGTTTCGTCAGTCACAAAGTAGTAATTATTGGGATGGGACACACAAGTCCAGTCAATCTATTTAAGTTCACAGAATCTGAACTGTCAGCTAGGGAAGGGGAAAAAAAAAATAATCTAGTCAGTCTCATAGCAAGAAAACCTCTTCAAAATACAGATTTTTCAATAAATTCGCAGATAGCCTAAAATGACAACTCGGATTTGTAAACTGCTATGGCTTGCATTAAACTTGATGAGATGTCATCAAACTAATATTTCTAAAGCTATGTGAACTCTCTTATTTAGTGCAAAAATAGTAAGCAAACAAAGCAGTTAAAATTAAGAATTAATTCAGGGAAAGAAATACCAAAAAAAGCATAAAAAAAGAACATACAAAACAGATTGGACAGAAACAGAAGTAGAATAGGGAAGGGGGGGAAGCAATGAACTTATACTTCTAAAAATAAACATGCTCTGCCAATGATAGCTAGCTACTGAATACAGTGATACTGCACAGGACAAATTACGCTTACTGAGAGACTAACGAGTGGATAATATCCAAACTTAGTTTGACTTCTCTGCCAAATTCCCACTGAAGTCAGGGAGTGTCACTGTATCTACTGCTTTTGATTGTTTTCTACAACTTGATTACTAAACAATTTAAAATAGCATCTGATCTTCAGCAACAAAAAAGCAATGTTTTCTGAACCCCATTATCTTGCAATTAAAAAAATATACACCATACTATCATTAACACACCAGACTTAAGATTTAGCCTCTTAATTTTAATATAAACCAGGATATTTTTCTGACTCTGAAATCAACTTTCAAAAAAGCAAACAAATCATTTTCATATCTAGTTAGAGTAACTTAATGAGAACAGGTATGACAAACCAAACAATGTAAACAATTTAGTACTCCTGTAAATCAGGTCCATTTTTTCAAAACTTCAGTTTTGAATGTACAGACTAAGACAATGAAGTGCCCAGACAGTTGCTGCCCTCCTCCCTCATTATTTATCAGGCTTCAAGACACTCCTACGATGGCCAAATCTCTCTACAGATGGTCCCTCTAAACCTTTCATCTTTCAGTTATTTGATATGTACTGTACATGTTTTTACATTACTTCCAACAGAAAAGGAGAAATCCTTTCCAACTCTGAAGCTTTACATTAATTTTTAAATAATTATCATCACTAAAAGCATCTTGTCCTCCCTTGCTAATCTTGACAGTCATGAAATAATTCACCTTTATTTTCACTGCTGGAACTAGTGTTGGCATCAGGTGCAGGTAACATGTCTTCAAAGCCCCAAGACACTATATGCTTTCCTCCAAGCAAACAAGAGGGTGATCCAGGTCCTCCCTCCAAAAGCAACAACCTTTAATTAGAAAATAAAATAAGATGCATAGAGAACAGCGATAGCAAAAACTAGCTAAATCAGAAGTTAAGATGAAGATGTATTTGAAGTAATTATTCTGTCAGAGTTCATAAGCCACTTAAAAGAATGATCAATATTTAATTAAAAAAAAATAAAAACTTAACACCGAAAAAACAATCAGTAGATCCTTTTAGATTTTACTTTCTAATGTCTTCCTTCTGCAAGTGACTAAATTTCAATCTTTCCTAAAGCTTTCAATAACTCTAAAGCCTTTTAATCACATTTAAAAGACATTTATCTGTAAACGCACTTACACATTTTCAGAGCTGATGTAAAAGTGCTACAATTAGAAAAGTCACTACAAACCTGTATAACACATCAGCCACAGGCAAAGATCCTAGATCAGTCTGTTTCTGTAATAGATGCACTGTATGAACAAAGGTTTTCAGCGACCCTCTAAAAGGATAAGAAAAACATTAATTCAAGACGTCTATTGAAACAAGACTGAATACACACAGACAACAGCACCTATACAGAATACAATATCCAGTACCATAAACAGAGAATATCCAAGATAATGTCATCAAGCTTCTTTTCTAATCTGCATTTCTTTTCTGGATGATTTTCATTCTTTTGTAGAGGAAGTGAAAAGAGGAAGAGAGGGTACCATAAAGGAAGAATGCTGGCAAACTGCTGGTCTAAATGGTGCTATCTTTTTGGAAGAGGATGAAGCACCATGCAGGTAGGGAGGTCAGCAACCACGGGCTGTGTCATAAACAACATGTACAGTAAAGGCAATCTAAGCACATGATAAAATTCCTCAATCTTGCATCTATTACAGACAGCTACTTTCAATATTTCTTTAGCTGATTAATTATATTTAGATCTTCAAACATAATCAGCGGGTCTTCCTGGGGCTGAGCCAAAGTATTAGTAAGAGATGCTGTAGACATAGCTAGAGATGGCTTTCTTGACTAAAATAGAAAAGACCAAACTAATTAATTTATTATCAAGAGCCTGATTGCTTTTGCATCCAGACATGAATTTGGAAGCCTTTCCCCTTCTGAAGTGATGCATTCAAATGCACATAATGACTAGGTACTTCTGAAAACAAAATTAAACCTAAGTAGAAGTTGTTTCTGATCTTGCCTGAAAGTGTGTTGCTTTAAAATTTCATTGTGATATTTACAAACAGATGGAGTCTGTAACTCTAATTATAATTCTTGTTCATTCATAAGTTTAATACTTTTTTTGGAGAACCTATGAAATCTGTATGTTAATACAGTGGAAAATGCCTGGATTTTGTAGAAATAGACAGATATAGAAGTCTTTAACAAATAGATTTTACAGTTTGTGCTTTAAAGGTCAGGGTATTAGGAAGAAGTCATTTTCTGAAGATGTGGTGGCTTTATTTCCAGGCATAATAGCCTAGCTAAATACAAGAATCTTGACTGCATCTTAGGCGTGATAGCAGTCAGTTATGAACTGATTTCTTCAGAAGCATGACTGATCAATTGGAGATCCTTTTCATGCTCTCTGCTGAGTATAGCCTTTTGCTTTCTGCCACACATGGTCAGTCTTAGCTCCTTAACTCTCCTCCTCCATGACCCAAACCCCACTGTCATTTTCACCTGTATGCTTTTACTGATAAGCCTCACCTTGGAGCAAACTGGCACTGAATACTTAAAATTAATTATTTAAAATAATATTTACCCTGTTGTTTTATTCTTAGTAATATGAAGCACCCAAGATTGTAACTAGGAATCTCAATAATAGTGTCATTTTGAAGGCTTTTCCTTCATAATGGTACCCAACACACAGCTTACATATGTAAAGGAAAAATGCAAGGCTTTCATAGCTGAACACAGCACGTCAAGATATTACAACTCTAAGCAGCGCAAGACAGATTTGCAAAGAAAATATAAGATCGACCTCCATTGCAAAAGCTGTATTTGAAATTTAGTTCTTTTACAAATTAAGCTGCAAAAGAACATCCCATACTTCCTGAAAACTGACATCTGGAAAAAAAATAAAATAAAGAGACCGCCACGTTTATCAAATCCAATTTATCTGAGCTATGTTCAAGCACATTGCCTTTTAGATAAGGCAATCGTCAGTGCAGAAGAGTTTGCCACATACAGTAGATTTCTCATTGACTTCATTAGAACAAGTACACTAGAAAGTAAGTGTTTTTCAATTGAATAAGCTTTTTCTAAAGCAAATCACGACATCTCCCGAGAGCTTCAACATCTTAAATCAGAGTTAAACTTGACAGACAAGGCTGCAATGTGAGAAACATTAAAGCCACGATTTTCAAAACGCTACTAGTGACTTTAGACTCACTTTCACATGGTTTTGCAGAAGCTAATTTTTGTATACTCCTCCCCCTCTCCCCAAGCCCCATCCCCTAGAAAGTTTTTATTAAAAGCACTTGTGGCCACCTCATCCTCAATCACCTGATGCTGTGCTAAATCAATGCAGGGCACAGGATAGTTCAGCCTACAGTGGCTGAACTCTTCACTGGCAACAAAATGAATAAATGCCTCCAGATGTTTCACAGGCAACAGCGAAATCTAAAACTAATTGCCCTGAAACTTGGCAGTAATGCCTTCTAGAGCCAAAAGAAGGTGCATAAGCTACAGGATTAAAAGGGCTGTACAAAGGGAAAAGTGAGACAACTTTCCTCCATGATAAAAACATTTGGAACCATTCCTAGAATGGATCACTGCAGTAGAAGCAGCAATATGCACAAGAGGCACTTATAACCTAGATCCTTCTGTTTTTACATATGCTAAACACACGCAAAAAAAAAAATAATCAAAAAACGCTTAGCTTATCAGTTTCACCCTTTCCAAACCAATATTTAAATACTAGAAAGAAAAAGACCAATGTTAACCAAAAATTAGTATTAACAGTGTGGTCACATCATTTTGATTCTTAAATATAAACATTTACTACCAGCATCAACCACAACGTGCCATTTCAGTACAGTTTCCCTACCTTGCACAAGCCAAGGCAACTAGGGCAGCGGCAGCATTTTCTTTTTGCTTATATGGAATCTGTTGGCCTGAGGCAGAAGTGTCCTCCAGCCAGGAGCACAGCAAAGACTCTATCCCGTTAAGACAGTCAGCTGGTTCCTTAGTCAAACTCAAAGGCTGGCAGTCTCGAAGGCAATTCAATAGCACCTCAGCAGTTATGTTACAGAGAGAAGGGTCTGTTCTACTTTGAGACTGAATGAGGGGAAAGACCAATAGAAGCCCCATTCGTGAAGTAAACGGTGCCTGCTCAGGCTGCTGTAACAAGCCTTGACGCTTGAGCAAGGCCAGTGCTTCCTCATCCCCCGAGCTCTCCCGGTCATGCTGCTCCTCCAAGGCTAGCTGGCGTTGGGCGTTCCAGAGTCCACGCAAAGCGTTTAGTCGGTACTCCAGCAGTCGAGCATAAGCATTGCTCTGGTTTCCACACACAGATCGTAAGCGCTCAGCCAGCTCCGTCGGATTCTTGGTCTCAAATGTCAGTATCTGAAAGGAGGGAAAAAGTTGGTATTTATCTGAAAGGGAAAAAAGTAACATATGCCTGTAGTATGATTTCTAAATCAGCTTTCCCCTATAATAGATTGTGGGGTTTTTTTATTTTTTTTTTTAATTTCTGGGCATGAATAAAGTTACATTGAAGGTCAAAGAGCATGCAAGTGGTAAGGAGTCTGTTATTGTTCTGTCAGCATTGTCACTGAAGCCTGCGCTTGGGGGTTGCTGACGAAGGTTTTTAAACTTTCAATCGTGATGCTAAAACAACAATAATATAGATTGTAAAGAAAAATACATACAAAATGGTATCTTCGAAAATAAAGACTCGCCTTCCCTGCAGCTTCCCTGCCCCCCCCCCCCCCCCCATTAGAGGCAATTTTGCTAAGAACTTCAAAAGGATTGAGGGAGTGGAGGGTCCCAGGGGCTGACTTCAGCCCTTCTATGGAAACTAACAGGTCAACAATATTTTGCAGTAAGAATGTACATGTTCTAGTTTTAGAGCTTTTCAAAGAAACAAACAAGTTCTCTAAAACAAACGAGTTTTGTTATACGCTCACCCTCCCCTGTCTTTTTCCCTCCTCAATTTCATCATATTGCACTTAGCTACACCTTTCTCAAGATATTTCCAGTTGCTGCCATAGTTTAAAATCCTAAAAGACTCATCATCATCATTTCAGACAGAAGAAAGAGGCTTTTTTGGCACTTCCAAGTAAAACTGGAGACAAAGCTGGAACAACAGAAAACAAGTAAACCATCACAGAAAGAAACATATTTATGGGTTAGTACTCAGCTCAGTACTTGAAAGAACTCAGAATTTAAAGTAATTTATGGACAACTCTTCTCCCTACAGCATACAACAATAGTTGAGATCAGCAAAGTCACTTAAGCTATGGTAACCTCAAGGAAAGCAATGAGCCAAACGTTTTCTCGTACTTTGGACCCAGTGTCCAAAGGGCTTCTGCCTGCAGGCCATGCTGCCTCATCTCATCCACCCCCAAACACACTCTCTTTGGCCCATCTTTACGCTCTTAAGCTGTTCTTTCCTCATTTAATTACAAAACAAAAACAGGGGAAGGCGAATGTGAGAGATTAAGAGATGCAATGGGTAATTCCATACATGGTTGATTGGTTCGGGGTTTTTGTTTTAATTGTAGGCAGTAGTCATACAGAATACGAAATAGATGTTTATGACTAATTGTAGAATTTTGAACAGCTTGATAAAACGCTTCAGGACAAGTCACATCTGCCACTCCTACAAACACCCTTACTAAAGTCAATGAAACAGCTTTTCAGTAGAACACTTATCATTAGAGTAATGAAAAGTTCACTTTAAAGTATTTCACATAATAATTACACTTGAATAGATGTTAGTATTGAGCTGCTTAAAACTAATGAACCTCTTTTAATTAATTTCTTCATAGAGATTAATAATATCAATCCCTAAACCACATATTATACATTTAAAATAACTATTTCATGCTAATTTGTGTGGTCTACTGTCTCAGAAATAAATATAATTGTTTCCTGTTATAGACGCAATCACCTTCTAAAACAGTTTGCTTTTGACTTTCTGGAACTAAACTAAGTACATGATGGATCCTCAACTAAGCGATAACAAGCTGCAGAAATGGAGGAAAAAGAGAATTAATGTTTCTATCTTCTGAATTAAATGCTGAAGAAAATAGGTCTACGGTCTTTGGCTACGCTAATAACAAAGACACCAGGAAAGACAAGTTGTGGTATGCTTAGTTGGCTTTCCCTTTTAGATTATACTTCCATGGAGCTGGGGGAGCTGCTTCTAGTTTTCTCCTCTTCACACAAACATAGTGGAGCCCGGCAATCCATGCCAGATAACATTTCAGAAAGTTGCACCCACCTAAATTACAAGCATACCACTACGTTAATTCACAAACTTTGTGCAACCTCATGTGGACTTTGAATCAAATCTGTACCCAGTATGTAATACCAAGCAGAAGGTTTAAATATTCAAACACATGTGATTTGCTTTATTTCAGCCAAATTGCAATTGCAACCAAAGACTGAGTTCTACCCGCAACTGATGACTGTGTTTTCAGTCTCCTTCAAGTTACCAATGTTATGTTTGGTGGGTTCTCATCAACAAAACTGTAACCAAATTGTTGCAGAAAGGTCCAAGTTTTAGATATAATTTAACCTTGCAAATTTTGTCACTCATTAGGGTCCAACTGAAGGTACATCTACGAAAACTAGTTGCACTGTGTTACACGCTCTAGTTCCTCAGGTCCCACAGTTTAGCAGGAACATGGACTTTTTTGCCTTTGATATTGTTCTACAAATCTGAGTCTGTCTTGTATAAATCAAGACAAGAAGTCAGCACCAAATACTTGCAGATATGCTGATGAAAAGCCTCTCCCTACTGAAGTTTTATTTTCTCACTGATCTCACAGTTTATTATTTGTTTTATAAGCATAGCATGGTCTGTCTGGAACTGTTAAGAGTGTTTGCTTCGGTCTTTCATAAAGGAAATATGCACTAATTTGAGTTAATGATATATGAAGTATACTAGATTCAACAGATTTAGAGGACAGTTCCAAAATGAGACTTACAGATTTTTGAAAATAAAGGAATTTATATCATCTAGTGTTCATACACAGTTTATGGAACCAGTGAAAAAAATTCAACCATTCAACGTCATCTGAAGGTCTAAGCAGGCATTTGCACTTCCAGAAAATAACAGGATATTAGGAGAAAGGTGTACGGTCATCTACCATACAGGAGTCTTCAGAAAATTTTGTTAAAAGTCCGCTTTCCTCAAAAGATATTTTACTGACTAGAGGTAAGTACTCAGAGCTACCTCCAAAAAGGAGCTTCAAGACCAAATTTCAACAGTGACTGGCTGTGACAAACAACTTGAGAGCTTTCAGGGTTCAGACACACTCCTAAGATCTTGCCGCACACCAGGGAACCATTCTGGTTATCTCTGGTTAGCAAAACATACCTCTTTCTAACCCAACGCTGATGACAGAGTTTCACTTGGTCCATGGTATATATACTGCTTCCCTTTGTCATGGTATATATACCGTCCCTTTTCCTCAGCACACATACTAGAGTTTTCTCCTATCTTCAGGCAAAGCTTGTTATCTTGAAGCTATCTGAAGCCAAAGCAAGTTAAAATAAAGTGCAAGAAAAAAACCTCGCCACACTTATTCACAAATTCTGACACAGACAATACAACTACCGGTGTTTTCATAAGACACAGGTGAAGAAAGGAAATAGACAAATCTATGCTAAAATGACTCGTACTAAGATTGAATCAGAAAGGTCTTCCCCAGCCTTTACCCAGCTGATTTATTGCAGACCTCCCTGGCCCACGGCTGTCAGACACAGCCATTCTGAACACCTTTTGCCCGAGGCTACACCCACTAAAGAGGGTTTCTTCAGGCTATAAAAGCTGGCGTACTCTGCCAAATCTCCCCTTTTAAATCCCTCAGCAAAATTTAATCCTTCTCCCCCAAATTAGTTTATCCTTTTCCTATTCTGAAGATCTGACCATTTTCTTTGTTAAAATAAGCAGGGATTCATTTCCCTGCAGATGCACATGTATGTTACTCAAGCTGTCCTCTCTGATACTTCATTAAACAAATGACTTTTGCTCATTCAATTCAGCAAGAGGTAAAATTCCTTTTCCCCCTGCCTCCTTGATGCCTCTGTATTTACACTTGAGTTTGAGCTCTGACTTAGGACTGGTTTCCAGCATTCTTTTGTTAGCAGTATTTGGGCACCTTGTCATCACATTTACCTATACAACACTTGGGGAGATCTCAGAAGCAGACAACCAAAAGCTAGTACATCACAAGCAGTCACCTGAACCAGTAAACAATCAGTCACTTCACAGCACCAATCATTTTTTACTAACAAGGCTTAAACAGAACCTAAGAGGATGAAAAGGATGTAAAAAATCACATGGCCATAAAACAAGTTACCCAAGCATCTACTTAGATCTCTAACAGAAATAGCAGCTTAACAGTAACATCACCAATCTAAAAACACAAACATATGCTTAAATTAAGAATACTAAACAAAATCTGAACATACAGATTATATTCAGAATTAGCAAAAGATAACTAGCCAAGCTACAAAAATAATGCAGATTAATATACTCTGAAAACAAGGACATGAAAAAGGTGAAGATGCTCAGTAGCAGTTAAAATAACACAGTAATTTTACAAAGACAAATGTAAACAGAATTGAGTGAAAA
This sequence comes from Cariama cristata, assembly GCF_000690535.1. NCBI lineage: Eukaryota > Metazoa > Chordata > Aves > Cariamiformes > Cariamidae > Cariama > Cariama cristata. The sequence continues at coordinate 8,000 of NW_009598502.1, read as the reverse complement.
TTTAAAGTCTGTCTACCTTATGTACATTGGTAGTGTTAAAATAGTCCACTTTCTGCTTTTAGGTAAGACATATTAACATTTACCTTAGGAACAATCAAGAAAATTAAAAAAAAAGATCTTTGTAATAGAAACTTAGAGTTTTAAAGAATAACTTCTAATGAACAAAAAAAATATGCAGTGTCAGTGCTAAAAGTGTAATTCTAACGTAACCAAGTAATTCTAGTACAAATTCTAGCGTAACCAAGACACTAGAATTAGAGGAAGAAATAAAACAACATCGCTTTTTAAGAAGATCTTTTTCTATATCTGATTTTGTAAGTAGGGTAAACATCACACTGACATTTTTTGCAAATGAGAAACCTACCCTTCAGTCACTTTGACATTACAGTTCATACACTGTGACAGTGATCATTACCTATTTTCCAACTTTTTCTACTTCTAGTTAGCAAAGACTACCTTTGAAAAGTTTCGATTTTTGAAGTCTCACATTTAACAGCTTGAAGTTATGACGTTACATATAATTAAAAACTGTGTTAGTAAAAAGCTCAATTGTCACTATTTTAATTTTGAAGTATCTTGTCCTTAAATATTATTGCCTTGTTCAATATTTTAAATCAATTTTAATAAACATTTTAATTAGCAAATGGTTGATCCGAAGTTCAATCACTCTAATTGGTCATTGACACCTTCTTCAAGATTGAGAGGCATGAAAGGTATCTAATTTTAGACCATCAGCTATGGGGGGAATGTCATCTTTCTTGCTGTATCCAATTTTTATCCTGTTTCATCCTACTACATGACCTTAACCAGACACTTCCTCCTCTCAAACAATATTTTTGCCAATACTGCTCAAGAAAGTAGTCAGTGGCATTCACTAGTATTAGAGTAAAGTGTTTCTCTACTGATAGTAAATACCAGACATAGTACAACTAAGACACACTAATCTACATGAAGAGTTTTAGCCTGAGGTTTTGTGATCACATTAAGTAAATTTAAAAGTGAGCTGCCACCAAAAGGCAGCTTTCTCCTTTAGCTAAAACTCCTACCCCTTTGTCCTCTCCCTGGTGCTGGCAGTAGTACCTTGAGAAGGGGGGTTGTTTGGGGTTTTGGTTTTTTTAGCTAGATTTTTGGTTTAGACCAGTTCCCTCATGTGGAACAGCAAGTAGAATGGAAAGAAATAGAATGGAAAAGAAAGAAGAAAATGCATGGCCAGTGATAGACATGACAAGGACTTTTGTAACAGCTCTCCCAGTGTACTAGCTTAAACAACGGTCTCCAGCTGGATACACTTGTTTCATTGATCAGTTTTAATTCTACTCCATAGGGAATTGATGAGCAATGAAGCTCTACACAAAGGTGTATTTTTTCCTAAAGTTACATATTGCAAGTGAAAGTCTTTAAATCTCCAAAATAGCTTTTAATTCTTTCTCTACATAATTAAATTGGTTGAACTTCACACATAAAGATAACAAGTTCTTGAAGATGGTGGCACATTTCCCAATATCAATTAGATCCGTAATACCATCCTGAGTATTAAATAAGTGTAATCCCCACCTCACCGGAGGAACAAACCATACAGAAACAGAACAGAAACCAACAGAAATAAAAATCATAAGGTATCTTTAACAGCAGCATGAAAAAAATTTAACTCAGTTACTTTCAACACCACATTACAGCTATAGGGTCATTCCTCTTGTACCGCAGACTTAAGATATAGGGAGCATCACTTGTTTACTTGGTTCTTTTGTCTCCAGAAATACAAATAAAATTATGTAAAAAAGACCGAACTACAAGATTTATAGATTACTCTGTAAGAGAAATACCAGAATTGACAGTTTTAGAAGTACCCTGAAAATTGAAATACACATCAAAATTTAAACTGCTCCCATAAACAACACTGTATACATACTCCTAGTCTTCCACTTTCTGTTGGTCTGCTGGGCAACAGCATTTCTGTTTACGGCAGTTTCCGAAGACACACAGTAGGAAGCTGTCTTAGTGCAAACACTGTCTTGATTTCTTTCAAAACGTTTTTCTAAACCCTCTATAAGACTTTTTGTTTGATATATGCCTGTGTGTTTGTAAAATATATAAATATGTGCAAACATTTTCATCCTGATGTTTTAGATATTGAAATTTTATAGGTTCTCTGCAGCTGCTGCGTACTTTACATTATGCTTTTAGTCTTGCAGTTGAAAACTACAAGTTTCAAGATTGTTCTGATTTTTTCTGCTCCAAGAAATTTTAACCGTATCACCTTGTTCAAAGCCTCTACTGATTCATAATCCTGTATACAGCAGCACAGTTTTTTAACATCTCAAAGCATGAACTATTTTCCCTTGTGAAAGTATTAAAAACCTAATTACTTACTGAGAAATAAACACTAAGAAACCTGTATCTTTTACTGCATGTACAATATTGTACCAAACAGGGTTTTTTTGTAACTACAAATTTACCAAATAATCTCAATACCTGAGATGAATTACAGAGTACAGGTAAGCTGTAAACACACACCAAAAAAATGCTATAAAAGAAAGTATTGTTTCTTTATTTGTTCATTAGTCTATTTCTTTAGCTCTCATTTAAGTAGTAGATAAAAATGTCTGTGAAAGGTAAAGAAAAATCTTTGCCATTTAAACATCCAAGAGTGCAGATCACTAAACTAATCAGCTGCAATTGGTAATAAGAACTATATTTGGAAAACATATTTGCAAAATCATCCTTTAAAAGAAGTTTTCTAATATTTCTCTACTAGGATAACTAAAACATAACTTTAAAAATCAAAGGTCAAGAGGCATAGTAGCCCATATTATAGAAGTGTAATAAATTCAAACAGGTCGTTTTATGACAATTGATGATAACAACAGTAACTCTGTTGGAGATTAAATCACACAATATTGGTGGTTTAGACAATTATCTAATGATAAAAAGGAAAGTGATCAAGATTTCAGAGTCCTCTCAAAAGGCAAGCAAGAGACTTTCAGTCACGTCTGAAAGAATGCCATCAACTCCTGTGCAAAAGTAACAGCCAAGGCTCACATTTGTAAGGTTATAGTCCTGTGCAGAATTAACTTCAGGAACTAGCTTCATTGGGCGTTACTCTGAAAGCTATAAACACTCTCAAAGAGGAGTACTGGAGTATTTGAAGTGGAAAGGGATGCAAAAGGCAGGACTAGGAAAGTTACAAGCCTGACATACATGCCTGGATCACCAGTTCCCAAGCTAGAGGTCATAACCCCAAGAGGGGTCATCCACTTAGTAAAAAGTCAATTGTTTATGCTGGCATCACGGATTTTTATCTTGACAGAGGTGAAGCTTGTAAATGGAAGTAAGGTCACAATCAGAAAGATTTGGGAAGCACTGACCCAGATAATTAGAGAGAACTACTCTCTCCTTCAGCAATCAGGGAAGAAGTGACAAAATGTTTCCTCTACTCTGTGAAGAAAAAGGGGTGAAAGCTTCAAGTTTAGCAAATACCTTCAAGTCTAAATAATTTTGACAGAAAACACAAGTTAGTCACAGGACTGGCACATGCTGTTAAGGTAGCACTGGACTTCAGTTGTTCAACTTCTTCCTAGAGAGCTGTAGCCCAGGCCATAGTGGGGGGAAGAGGAAAGGACATCACAGGTATTTTTTGTGGTGGTGGTGGTGTTTTTTTTGTTTTGTTTTGTTTGTTTGTTTTGGGTTTTTGGTTTTTGTTGTTGGGTTGGTTTGTTGTTTTTTTTTACACTTACATTTGATTAAAAATACATATCTGCAGTGTAGACAGCTGCCCAGTTGCATCTCACATTCTGTCCTACAATAACAGAGCTTGACAAGAGTCAAAACATCTGATGAGGACAGATAAATACACGATCCAGACAGCTACTGAGGTAGGAGCTACACTTCTAGCTTCATGTTAAATATATATTAAAGGAAAAAAAATTAAAACTAGGTATTCAGAACTTTTCCAGGCTGTGCAGAAGAGCAGCAAAAACAGATACCCAAATTACTATTCTCTGTTAGGCTGTTATGCAAAACATAGAGTGCTTATGAGTTAAGTGGAGTGACACATAAGGTTGTTCTACTTTATACTGTGACTACATATTGAAGATTTGTCTTTCTTCCTACTTATTTCCTTGTGGAAAAAAATAACTGAGCCTATCGCTAGTTAGCTGAAAAATTGCTGATACTGCAGATTTAAAACTAATGAAAATATGGGCCAAAAATTTGAGATCAGAAAGAAGGCCTCCTCAAACAGAGGCAATACAACAATAACGTATGCCAATCAAACTAAACTGCCTAGATAGAAGTGAATGCTTTTTTGCCATCAGACGGCTGTGTCATAGAATCATTTGGGCTGGAAGGGACCCTTAGAGGTCATCTAGTCCAACCCCCTGGGGTGAGCAGGGACATCTCCAACTAGATAAGGTTGCTCAGAGTCCCATCCAGCCTGACCTTGAATGCCTCCAGGGATGGGGTTTCCACCACCTCTCCGGGCAACCTGTGCCAGTGCTTCACCACCCTCATTGTAAAAAATTTTTTCCTTATGTCAAGTCTAAATCTACCCTTTTTTAGTTTAAAACCATTACCCCTTGTTCTGTCACAGCAGGCCCTGCTAAAAAGTCTGTCCCCGTCTCTCATATAGGCCTCCTTCAGGTATTGGAAGGCTGCAATGTGGTCACCTCGAAGCCTCCTCTTCTCTAGGCTGAACAACCCCAACTCTCTCAGCCTGTCCTCACAGGAGAGGTGCTCCAGCCCTCGGATCATTTTCGTTGCCCTCCTCTGGACCTTCTCCAACAGGTCCATGTCTTTTCTGTGCTGAGGGCTCCAGAGCTGGATGCAATACTCCAGTCGTAGTTGGTGTGAATAACCACTGCTCAGTGCGTCCTTCTCATTAAGTTACCAAGGGTTAACACATCAATTTATGTTGCAGGCACTCTCATAAGTCACAGCATGTTGACTCTGGCATACCAGCAGGTTAAAACTACATGGTTTAAGGAATCTCTACCTTCAGACATATCTTTTGCCCCCCTCCCAGGGGTTATTGTCTCTGTGAAAGATGTTTGGTTAGGAGGTTTCTGGAAGTGCTGCAGTTTCTATTGTGGCACATTAAAGAACAGCTCATCTTCCATTAAGCTGTCTCTCCTGTACAGGCATTGACATCCAGGGCAAAGAATGGACAAAATGTCATGGCAACATCTTCAATTGTTAGTCACATAAGGTTGTCTCCAAGAAGCAGAAGACTTTGTACTTTGAAAGTAATTTCTCTGTATGAAAGGGTGCAAAGGCTTGCATAATTGCTAACTAATCTAGGTCTCTTCTGACTAGAAGATTTTAATCGGGAAACCCATACCAAGAGCAGCTTTTATATGCACAGCATTACAAAAGTCTATCAAATTAAAAAAAAGTGCCCTCTTTCTTTTTGGTAATACATATTCTTTGTAAATATCTTGACAGACAGTCTAAGAAGTTGGCATACATCATTTACATCACATAAAAAATAAAAACAAAACAAAGACCCACACACACTTTAAACCTAAAGATACTCCTAGAACAAGTTACCTTCACATGAAAGAAAATGTTAACACTTTTGTAACCTACCATTATGGAAAAAAAAAAAAATATATATATATACACACATATATAAATATATAAAAAATAAGTAAAGTTGTATGGGAGTCAAAATAATAAAATAATAAAATTTCATTATTCTTTTTTGGCATAATACCAGTACCATAATATTTTTTCTCTGCTTTTCTTTTTAAACAGACAAAATCTTTGAACAGAAGGACAAAGGAAATACATCCAAATACAATGACATTACACACCAATAAGCTCTTTAAAGGGATATTTAAGCAAAACAGACCAGAATGATACTCTCCCCCCCTCCCCCCAAAAATATCCACTTAAGTATACTACATGTTTTAATTAAGCACGTCATATCAGAAATTCAGTCAGGGCTCTGACCAGCACTGATGAGGCACAAGATATGTATTAAAGAAGTTTATTAATCAAAGCAGCAGCTGCAGCATCTCCTACCCTTGTCCAATAACATATCCCAAGAGATTTCTATTTGGACCATTTTCAAATATATTTATTTATTGCAAGCAGGAGTAGAAACAGTGCAAATGAGCTACTTAGCGTGTTAGTCGATTCCATGGCCACACTTCAATAAGATGCATGCACCTATTTCCACAAAATGGCTCCTCAAAGCCATTCCAGTTTAACAAGGTAGCCCTTTATTCAAAAAAACAACATTAAAAAAAAGGTAGAGAAAAGTTATGAGCTAAATAATTTACATTTACACCACTTGAAATTTCACTTTTTTTTAACCCTCCCCAGTAAATACCAAAAACTGTAAACCATTTTACAAACAAGATCTGAAAAATAAGCCACTTGTGGTCATCAATTCTTTCAGTGGAAGGAAATAAAATGCTTTAATATTCTGCGACTTAAGACTATAGATATAAGTAAGTCCTATAGCAAAAAGTCTTATTAATTTATTTATTTTAAAGTTTCACATTGCAAACATGCACAACACAAAAAAATCTCTGGAAATGGAAAAATTATGTGAATTAGTGGCACTGGATTGCTGAAACACTCATTATAAAAGTGTCATAAAGGACAAGATACAGTAACACTAATTCCATCCCTATCTTCCCCAAACAATTATAGTTTCATAGACACTCCTAGCACTAACAAAAAATTCTTCAGAGCTAAAGCATTTGTCAAGTGAAACTGTGTGTCAAGTTTCATGCTGGAACATACTTCTGGCCTAGCTTGCAAGATCTTAAAAACAAGGTTTGGTTTGGGTTTTGGTTTGTTTTTTAAAGGACATCCTCATTTATTACAATAACACAAATAATGCCGTGGGAGTATGTATTTTTCTAACACAGTTATAAGACTCAATGCTGCTTCTAGAACTATGTAATGGAAACAAAATATTTTCTTGAATACAAGCTGCACAGAATGCCAGAGTGGACTCTGATCACAAGGGAGAATCACTCCATGTTTGTACACATAAATCATCCACCTTAAAAGTCTCTCTTTTCCTGTTCGTGTGATATTTGCCAACGTCCATTTCATGGCAGCAGCTCATGTTCCCATCCCAGTCACCAGTGTCACGTCACATAGAAAAGAAAATGCACGTTCAGCAAAAAAATATCTTTCCTTTAGATAAGGCTGTGGGAAGTTTTCATAAACACCATAAAGACTTCACATCACAAGGCAAACAATGATGCTGTCAGAACTGCAAGCCTGGCTCATGGGTTCTTCTTAGCAACACCCCAGATAGCAGCCAAAGCCTCACTAAATGGTTTTGCGGCCTAAATGCTTGTGCCCTAACATAGCACACAGATAAATCTCCTTCTGAACCATCCCCTCTCAGCTCACACCACTCAGCTCCTTTGACAAAGACCCTGTGTCATTGCAAGCCACATTGCTGGAGAAGAGGGCGGGGTGAAAGAAGAGAAGGGAGGCACACAGGAGGGAAAAAAAAAAAAAAAAAGGAAAAAAAAAGGCAGTCTACAAAATAGATGCAACCTACAATCCGTGACATTCAGTCCTTCACCGTCTCCTCATAAGATAAAACAGCTGTACCATCTGCCTGCAGCCAAAACCACCAGCAGCTTTGAGAAGGTAAAAAGCTGGAATGACAATCTCGGCTGCCCTCCTGGCTCTTTAATAATGATCACTGTCAACAGCCTAAATAAAACACCCAGACACCCCAGTACCCTAAGCATCTTACTGCAAGGCTGAGTAATTACAAACCATCTAAGAGTAACAGCAAAAAGATACAAAACGATAAATAAAAATAAATGAGCCAGAGGCCACACTGAAATACCTCAGTGTGGTTCGGATTTCCTAACCCCACTGATTCCAAACAAGGAGGTAGCACCAATATTTCACCCTCCATCTTCATTAGCGCCTCACCACCCTCCTGCCCAGCTCCACTGTCATCATTTGAAATAAATTAGATTGACCTAAAACAAGTAGACTGCCTCAATACCAGTTAGCTC